>NC_059441.1:15150019-15312519 GCF_021028975.2 Sphaerodactylus townsendi
TTGTGGGGAGGGCAAGGGAAAGGAGCTTGTAAGCCACCTTGAGTCTCCTTGCAGGAGAGAAAGGTGGGATATAAATCCAAACTCTTCTTCACATCTGATTTTTATGCATTTTATTCCGATGCAAACTGCCACATTCATTCAGGTAATAAAATGGTGACATAATACAGACAGGGAGGGGAGAGAGGAAGATTGTAGTATCCATGTGCAACGCAAGGAACACTTGAAATGGGAAATGCACATCCTGAGAGTCTTTCCATTTCACCATTTGAGTAAACACAGGACATATCTATACACACCCAACAACTGGGATTTAGGCTGTAGGAAAAAGCGTGCAACCTTTCCCCGCTCCGCCCCGGCTTCGCTGCTGTGTCTAACAGCAGCCTGGGTAACATGCAGACATTAAGCAAGGAAAACTTTTTTCCTGGCATGGAAATAAAGCTTCCCTTCATACTCTAGTGATGCAAGAGCTGCAGCACGGCTTCTCCCTGCACCCCCAGGCTAGCGGCCAAAAGAGCTGTAGCTCAGTGGCAGAGTCTCCGCTTTGCACGCAGAAGGTGGCAGGTTCAGTTCTGGGCGCCTCCACAGGCGAAGGATCTCACATAGCACCAGGAGAAGAAGAAGTGTGGATTTCCAGCCTGCCTTTCTCTCTTGTAAGGACACTCAAAGGGGCTTACAGACTCAGTGGCGTAACTAGGCAAACTGGAGCCCTGGGCAAAGCCGGAGTTTGATCCCCCCCCCAGGCGCGCGCCTGGTGCAACACGCACCCCCCTTGTAGCTATACCCAGTGGCGTATCTAGGCAAACTGGAGTTTGGTGCCCCCCCAATGGGCAGCCACCCTCCCCCACTGTGACCAAGCAGTGATTTTTTACACCAGGTCGTTTCCAAGTCACCATCACATTATAGAACATGTCCCAACTCACAAATCTGAACACAGAGTCTTTACTAGACTCTGCAGGCCAAAAACGAAAAAACACTGAAAATGCAAAAAATCCCACAAACGAACCTGCAGTTTTTGCGCCCCCCACAAGGCGGCGCCCTGGGCAACTGCCCACTTTGCCCAATGGGAGGAACGCCTCTGTACAGACTCCTTGTCCTTCCTCAGGGGTGTCCCTCATGTCCTCCCAGAGGGGCAAGAAGAAATTGTAGCACCTTCTTTTTTAAAATGCAGGTAACCTTGCAAATTGGTGAGAAAAAATATCTCAATGAAGCATCGCTGCCGTGTGTTTTGTTAGACAGCCAGTGTGGTGCAGCGGTTAAGAGCCGTGGACTCTTACCTGGTGAACTGGATTTGTTTCCCTGCTCCTCCACATGAAGCCTGCTGGGTGGCCGTGGGCCAGTCACAGTTCTCTCAGGACTCTCTCAGCCCCACCTGCCTCACAAGGTGTCTGTTGTGGGGAGAGGAAGGGAAAGGAGCTTGCAAGCCCCTTTGTGACTTCTTATGGCTGAGAAAATCAATACGGACATCAACCCTTACAGGTGTCAAACTCGTGGCCCTCCAGATGTTAGGGACTACAGATCCCATCACCCCCTGCCAGCATGATGCTGGCAGGGGATGATGGGAACTGTAGTCCATAACATCTGGAGGGGCGTGAGTTTGACACCTATACATGACATCTGCCATTCCCCAAAGCATCAAATCAAAGAAGCTGCTGGAATGGATCATGGTTTGAATATTGTTTTAGGATTAGGGAGAACCAGGTTTGACACGATGCCCATCAGATGCCGTTAAACCACTCGCTTCCTCTCAGCCTAACCTACCGCACGAGTTTGTTGTGAGGATAAAATGGAGAAGAGCAAACTATGTGACACACACGGAGCCTCATGGAAGGAGGACGGGATCAAAATGTCTTAGAACGGTTCTTCTGAGAGCTTGAGAGCTTTTTTGACAGAAATCTAGAGGCCCTGATGCAAGGAACACATGACATTTTGCATATTTCCAAGTGAAGTAAATAGCAAATCTGGAGGGGGGGGTATTTAAGGTTAGGAAAATGGGGTGGGAAAAGGAGGAGGAGAAGAAGAATAATTATTTGGATTTATATCCCCCCTCTTTCTCTCCTGTAAGGAGACTCAAAGGGCCTTACAATCTCCTTTCCCTTCCCCCCCCCACCCACAACAAACATCCTGTGAGATGGGGCTGAGGGAGCTCTGAAGAACTGTGACTAGCCCAAGGTCACCCAGCTGGCATGTATTGGAGCGCACAAGCTAATCCGGTTCACCAGATAAAGTGGCAGAGTGGGGAATCAACCCTGGTTCTCCAGATTAGAGTGGACCTGCTCTTAACCACAACGCCACACTGGATAATCACTCCCAACTGCATTACAGAGAATCATACAATCTACCAATGCAAGGATATGCCAGTGCCCAGCATCAAGAAATCATAAGAACATAAGAAAGAGCCAGCTGGATCAGACCAGAGTCCATCTAGTCCAGCACTCTGCTACTCGCAGAGGTCCACCAGGTGCCTTTGGGAGCTCACCTGCAGGATGTGAAAGCAATGGCCTTCTGCGGCTGTTGCTCCCGAGCACCTGGACGGTTAAGGCATTTGCAATCTCAGATCAAAGAGGATCAAGATTTGTTAGCCATAGATCGACTTCTCCTCCATAAATCTGTCCAACCCCCTTTTAAAGCTATCCAGGTGAGTGGCCATCACCACCTCCTGTGGCAGCATATTCCAAACACCAATCACACGTTGCGTGAAGAAATGTTTCCTTTTATTAGTCCTAATTCTTCCCCCCAGCCTTTTCAATGTTTGCCCCCTGGTTCTAGTATTGTGAGAAAGAGAGAAAAACTTATCTCTGTCGACATTTTCTACCCCATGCATAATTTTATAGACTTCAATCATATCCCCCCTCGGACGTCTCCTCTCCAAACTAAAGAGTCCCAAACGCTGCAGCCTCTTCTCATAAGGAAGGTGCTCCAATCTTTCAATCATCCTCGTTGCCCTTCTCTGCACTTTTTCTATCTCTTCGATATCCTTTTTGAGATGTGGCGACCAGAACTGAACACAGTACTCCAAGTGCAGTCGCACCAAGGCTTCATATAAGGGCATGACAATCCTCGCAGTTTTATTCTCAACTCCTTTCCTAATTATCCCCAGCATAGTGTTTGCCTTTTTCACAGCTGCCATGCATTGAGTTGACATTCCCATGGAACTATCAACTAAGACGCCCAAATCCCTTTCCTGGTCTGTGACTGATAGCACTGACCCTTGTAGCTTGTATGTGAAGTTTGGATTTTTTGCCCCCTATGTGCATCACTTTACATTTTGCTACATTGAACTGCATTTGCCATTTCTTAGCCCACTCACCTAATTTATCAAGGTCCGCTTGGAGCTCTTCGCAATCCTTTGTGGTTCTCACCACCCTACATAATTTGGTATCATCTGCAAACTTGGCCACCACATATCCTCCCTTGGACGTCTCCTCTCCAAACTAAAGAGTCACAAACACTGCAGCCTCTACTCATAAGGAAGGTGCTCCAGTCCCTCAATCATTCCATCAGAAATTATATTTACTCACTTTCTGGCCTATGTGCTTTTTATGAGCGGACACACCAAATATCACTGAACCTGGAGCCTTCTCGAGGAACTTGACCTGGAAAGAACCCCTTTCTCTATCCCTCTGAGCCCATTTTTCATTGACGGGAAACAGCTGGCTTGTATTGTCCTCGGACACATGTTACAGATTTTCCAAAAAGAATGCAAACCGAAACGTCCCCGCTCCTGTTTTTCAGATGTTACCACGCCGCTTCCAAATTAGCTAAACACAGAATACCACCCAGACGCCGGGAATCCCTCCCACAGGAATGCTTTTCATATCAGGCCATCAAACCGAAGCGCAAACGAGGGACACATTTTCAGGGAGGCGGGCAAGGGGATTTAAGTTTCGTTCTTTGAGTTTGGTTTAAACTGGACGGGATTTCAAACGGTTGTCGCAAGCCACCTGGGACAACGAGGAAAGGCAGCGTGTAACGTTTTCACAAAATAAGCTAATGAAGTCTTAGCGGGAATCGTGCCGAGCGCCGAGGGAAAATGGAGCGTCAATGGAAACACAGGACTTTGCTTTTCAAAAGATGTTTTTCTCTGGCCAGCGAGGTGTAGTGGTTAAGAGCAGGTGGATTCTCATCTGGAGAACCGGGCTTGATTCCTCCACTTGAGTGGCAGAGACTGATCTGGTGAACCAGATGTGTTTCCGCACTCCTACATTCCTGCTGGGGGACCTTGGGCTAGTCACAGTTCTCTCTGAACTCTCTCAGCCCCCCTTACCACCCAAGGTTTCTGTTGTGGGGAGAGGAAGGGAAAGGAGCTTGTAAGCCACCTTGAGGCTCCTTACAGGAGAGAAAGGTGGGGTATAAATCCAAACTCTTCTACTTCTTCTGCTCTTCTCTCCTGTCCTACACTTGAGGTGGGTCACGGTACTTATCTAAAAATAGCCACTTCTCACAGTTAACAGTGGTGAAAAAAATAGGGCCAATTTACATGATACAGAGGCCTCGTTGGCCACCTGGTACATTTCCCGTGCAAAGCGTGCAAGCTCTGTTCCCAAAAGCAAATTCTTACATACATAAGAACATAAGAAAGAGCCTGCTGGATCAGACCAGAGTCCATCTAGTCCAGCACTCTGCTACTCGCAGTGGCCCACCAGGTGCCTTTGGGAGCTCACATGCAGGAGGTGAAAGCAATGGCCTTCTGCAGCTGCTGCTCCTGAGCACCTGGTCTGCTAAGGCATTTGCAATCTGAGATCAAGGAGGATCAAGATTGGTAGCCATAGATCGACTTCTCCTCCATAAATCTGTCCAAGCCCTTTTTAAAGCTATCCAGGTTAGTGGCCATCACCACCTCCTGTGGCAGCATATTCCAAATGCCAATCACACGTTGCGTGAAGAAATGTTTCCTTTTATTAGTCCTAATTCTTCCCCCCAGCATTTTCAATGGATGCCCCCTGGTTCTAGTATTGTGAGAAAGAGAGAAAAATTTCTCTCTGTCAACATTTTCTCCCCATGCATAATTTTATAGACTTCAATCATATCCCCCCTCAGACGTCTCCTCTCCAAACTAAAGGGTCTCAAACGCTGCAGCAGAAGGAAGGTGCTCCAATCCTTCAATCATCTTCGTTGCCCTTCTCTGCACTTTTTCTATCTCTTCGATATCCTTTTTGAGATGTGGCGACCAGAACTGGACACAGGACTCCAAGTGCGGTCGCACCACATGCTTGGCCAGTGCGGATTGGCACCTTCACCCCCTCCCTACCCTGACCCCGTGCCATTTTCCTGACCAAAAACAGCCCTGGGGAAATGCTGTTTATCGACCGTAAGTCGATTGGACATTGTACTAGGCCATTTCAGGTCAGGAAAACTGCCCGGGAGGGAGGGAGGGGGCTTCAACCACACCCCCAGTCTGAATCAGACCCCCACCCCTGCTCCCCTGCTCCCAGGAATGAAGTTCAGAGCAGGGAATTCCGAGCAGGCGTCTGATCAAAGTCCTCGCGGGGATGCAAGGATGTCTTTACTTTGTTGACCAGCCGAAAGGATTCTATAAACTAGAAGAGAGTTTGGGCCAAGCTCAACGGCATATCTAGGGGGGACCGTAGGGGGCATACGACCCAGGTGCCATTTCCCTGGGCCATGTGGGGGGATGCATTTTGACCACCCGCCCCACCCTTCCCTCTCTCCCCCCCTCTCCCTATATTTCGTATAGTGCTTCTAGTACTCTTATTATAGATTATGGAGCAGCAGTGGCGTAGGGGGTTAAGAGCTGATGTATCTAATCTGGAGGAACCGGGTTTGATTCCCAGCTCTGGCGCCTGAGCTTTGGAGGCTTATCTGGGGAATTCAGATTAGCCTGTGCACTCCCACACGCGCCAGCTGGGTGACCTTGGGCTAGTCACAGCTTCTCGGAGCTCTCTCAGCCCCACCTACCTCACAGGGTGTTTGTTGTGAGGGGGGAAGGGCAAGGAGATTGTAAGCCCCTTGGAGTCTCCTGCAGGAGACAAAGGGGGGATATAAATCCAAACTCTTCTTCTTCTTACAAGCTGTTTCTCTTTTTGTGGGGGTGGGGTTGGCAGGGGTGAGGAGTGTTTAGCTGGGGGCTGGCCAGGGCCAGCCAAAGATACCATTTTACATTGGTACGCAACGGGCCATGCTAGATAAGGAGACGAGAGTACGATGACTCTCCCAGGCATTTTAAAAATTGGTTAACAGCAGAGCCAACATGTTTCAGGTCATCTTAAGGCAAACGCGCAGTCTTCACGACATCGAATAGCTTCCCTATAACTGTTTACACTGTTGAGGGGGAAATATCTTTACTGGAAAGAGGATCCTGGAAAAAAGTTTGCACGCAAAAGTTTTATTAGTCCACCTACTTGGAACTTGAATACAAATGTGAGACAATTGCCTGTTCCTCTCAACAGCTCTCCCGGGAAAATGCATATGCATTTCCTCCGGCAGGCAAGGACAGAGAGGAGGCAGACAGTCGCTCTTAAGGGCGGAAGCAGCTTTATGTCTTAAGGGCGATAGGAAACAAACGAGATTCACAGTCTGCAAAACAAACCATCCCGAATGCAGCAAGCGTGTGGCAATGCTAACACTATACCTCGGAAGTGACCATGAGAAACAGCGTCTCGAATCCTGCTTCTTTTTAATCTCAGACCATCCGGTGGCGCAGTGGTTAAGAGCAGGTGCACTCTAATCTGGAGGAACCGGGTTTGATTCCCTGCTCTGCCGCCTGAGCTGTGGAGGCTTATCTGATGAACCGGATTAGCTTGTGCACTCCAACGTACGGCAGCTGGGTGACCTTGGGCTAGTCACAACTCTTCGGAGCTCTCTCAGCCCCACCCACCTCACAGGGAGTTTGTTGTGAGGGGGGGAAGGGAAAGGAGTTTGTAAGACCCTTTGAGTCTCCTATAGGAGAGAAAGTGGGGATATAAATCAAACTCTTCTTCTTCCTCCTCTGTTTCTTCTTCCTCTTCCTCCTCCTCCATATGATACATGCCACTAATACAGCTAAGTGTGGGCATGCGCACTAGTAAAATCTTTGTGGAGTAGTAAATTCTGTAGGCTCAGTTGAAAGGCACATGGTGCCGCCTTCCATTGAGTCAGACCGCTGAACTATCAGGGTCAATGATCCTCTGAAGATGCCAGCCACAGATGTAGGCGAAACGTCAGGAGAGAATGCTGCTAGAACATAGAATGCTGCCATACAGCCCGGAAACCCCACAGCACCCAAATATCAGGGTCAATATTGCGTACTCTGACTGGCAGCAGCTAGCCTTGAACAGAACTCTTTCCCTCCCGTCGCCTTCTGTGTGTTTTAAATGCCGACGCCGGGGATTGAACTCAGGGCCTTCCGCGTGCAGAGCAGATGCTTCGCTGCCCTAAATAAGTACATCAAAATAAGGCTGTCATTGTTGGCTTACAATCAGAGGCTCTGTCGAGAAGGCACATGTCTCGCTGAAGTTGAGGCCAGAGATAGCGGGCTGTATACATGAAAATAATCCCCTGACTCCGGACAGTTCGTAAGCACGCCGGCCATCCCATAAACTCATCCATCACAATAGCTCCAGCTACATTCCAAAACAGCTGTGGCCAAAACCCCACTATGTATACAAGCCAGCCCAGAGTTTCAGTTCCACAGAACATAGGTGAACATGAGCCAATTTTGACTCCTCTGATCTCACTGAACACAACCTCGGATTCGTAAGACATCTGAGGAGGGTGCCAGCGTGCTATTTCAGAAGAAGAAGAAGAAGAAGAAGAAGAAGAGGAGGAGGAGGAGGAGGAGGAGGAGTAGTTTGGATTTATATCCCCCCTTTCTCTCCTGCAGGAGACTCAAAGGGGCTTACAATCTCCTTGCCCTTCCCCCCTCACAGCAAACACCCTGTGAGGTAGGTGGGGCTGAGAGAGCTCCGAGAAGCTGTGACTAGCCCAAGGTCACCCAGCTGGCGTGTGTGGGAGTGTACAGGCTAATCTGAATTCCCCAGATAAGCCTCCACAGCTCAGGTGGCAGAGCTGGGAATCAAACCCGGTTCCTCCAGATTAGATACATGAGCTCTTAACCTCCTACGCCACTGCGTAGCAACGTTATTCACGTTAACACCCGCAAAGCGACAACTGGAAGAGAACGCACGGGGAGTGGGCATTTGTTGTGCAGATGAGCATTCTGCCGGACGCAGGTTTTCCGTTGGCACTGCGTGGCTGCTCGCTGGAGGCTTCGCAGGTGAAAAACAGCCCGAGACCTGCAAGTTGCACCTTGATAATTATGCAGCGGAAACTCAAGGTGGCTTACAAACTCTTCTTCCTTCTGACACCACATGGAAGTCTCGAATCAGAAGAACCTTTTTTCATGTCATGTCCGCAACTGAGCATTGGCGCGACCGGCTGGGAACACACGACGCAGACACCTAAGCAAGACTCCAGATCAACCTCGGACTCTTTCACGCGTGCAGAGTGTTGTTTCCCCACTCCTCCACGTGAGGCCTGCTGGTTGGCCCCGAGCCAATCGCAGTTCTCCCAGAACTCTCTCAGCCCCACCGACCTCACAAGGCGTCCGTTGTGGGGAGAGGAAGGGGAAGTGATCGTAAGCTGCTTTGGGACGCCTCGCGGCTGAGAAAAACAGGGTATAAATCCAAACTCCTCTTCTACTCTACTCCAGTTCCTAACAACATGGCAGCAGAGCCCCCCCCCCCCCCTTCCCAGCTCTGTGTAGCAGAACAGTCTTGAGAAAGTAAACGCTTCCAACGTAGACATTCTTTGGGAAAGAGAGATCGAGAGATACGTTTTGGTGATGGCCACTAACCTGGATAGCTTTAAAAGGGGCTTGGACAGATTTATGGAGGAGAAGTTGATTTATGGCTACCCATCTTGATCTTCTTTGATCTGAGACTGCAAATGCCTTAACCGTCCAGGTGATCGGGAGCAACAGCCGCAGAAGGCCATTGCTTTCACCTCCTGCACATGAGCTCCCAAAGGCACCTGGTGGGCCACTGCGAGTAGCAGAGAGCTGGACTAGATGGACTCTGGTCTGATCCAGCTGGCTTGTTCTTATGTTCTTATGTTCCTATGCCAGCTCATTTCCCATCACCTGAGACCCTCAGGCTAACCTCTCAGAGACTCTTTTCAAATACTTGCCAGGGCCCCTTATAAGATACTTGCGGATGTAAACAGCTGGCGATGTTTCGGGTGCGCGCGGACCCTAAGTTTGGCACTGTCAAGATTCTCGGGATTCCCCCCCCCCCCCCCACACACACACCTCCTTCTCACATAAGATCGCCACTTAACTCACAGTCTTAATCCCAAACCCTGTCTTCTCTGCCAGATCTCAGCTCCGGAAAATGACATGGGAGGAAACACTTCTTTGGCCACCAAGTCAACAGTCACGGGAACCACGCTTGGCAGCGAAGATCAAGCGATCCTCATGTTGTCTCTCGCACACGCGTCTGACACGTGTCTCATTCTCAGATGAGTCCCAGATTGAACGGCGGGCTCTGCTCACAGGCCCATCTTTGCCAGAAGAGCAAGACTGCTAAGAAATGAACCTGCCATGCCTTAAGACACATGCGCGGGCACTCATGTGCAGTAAGATCAGGTAGCGCCTATTTCTCATTCAGACACTGACTGAACCTAAGAAACTTGGAGCTGGGGGAATATCAAGGCTAGTACAAACCGGCACACATCAACTATATTTTTGAGACCCCAACTATATTTTTGAGACCCCCCTTAGGGAGCAGCAGTGGCGTAGGAGGTTAAGAGCTCGTGTATCTAATCTGGAGGAACCGGGTTTGATTCCCAGCTCTGCCGCCTGAGCTGTGGAGGCTTATCTGGGGAATTCAGATTAGCCTGGGCACTCCCACACACGCCAGCTGGGTGACCTTGGGCTAGTCACAGCTCTATGGAGCTCTCTCAGCCCCACCCACCTCACAGAGTGTTTGTTGTGAGGGGGGAAGGGCAAGGAGATTGTCAGCCCCTTATGAGTCTCCTGCAGGAGAGAAAGGGGGGATATAAATCCAAACTCTTCTTTCTCTCCCCTCCCTTTGTTTTCTTTATTATAGCGATGCCCCAGTTTTGGGGCAAAGAAGCTCAGTAGCGTTACCTAGCAGTTATAGCACTGGGCAAGGAGTGCCAGGATCAAATTCCTGCCCATCTTTGCAAGAAGTACAAGACTGCTAAGAAGTGAACCGGTCATGCCTTAAGACGCAGGCGCTCATGTGCAGTAGGATCAAGTAGCGCCTACTTCTCATTCAGACACTGGACCTAAGAAACTCGGAGATGGCAGAATCTCAAGGCTAGTACAAACCGGCGCACATTAACTGCATTAGGGCGTTGTGGGTTTCCCGGGTTGTATGGCCGTGTTCCAGTAGCATTTTCTCCGGACGTTTCGCCTGCATCTGTGGCTGGCATCTTCAGAGGATCCTCCGAAGATGCCAGCCACAGATCCTCTGAAGATGCCAGCCACAGATGCAGGCGAAACGTCAGGAGAAAATGCTACTGGAACACGGCCACACAACCCCACAACACCCCAGTGATTCCGGCCGTGAAAGCCTTTGACTATATGAGCCCTTCGGGGGACGACGGTTTATAAACCCAATTAATAATAATAATAATAATAATAATAATAATAATAATAATAATAATAATAATAATAATAATATGTAACTATATTTTTGAGAGCCCCCTTTCTCTCCCACCACCCCTCCTTTTCTTTATTATAGGGATACCCCAGCTTTGGGGCAGAGCAGCTCAGCAATGTTCCCTAGCAGTTATAGCACTGGGCAAGAAACGCCAGGTTCAAATCCCTGCTCGCCACAAAGCGTCCCGAGCGACCACGGGCTTCTTTCTTTCTCCCTCTCGCCTAGACCTACCTTGCAAGGTTGTGGTGAGGCTAAATTGAGGGAAGCCCCCCCCCCCCCCAGAAGCAAAAGGCACCGAATAAAGACATGCCCGGAAACCAAGAGAGAGGGGCACAGCTTGGAAGCTTGCAGACGAGGAAGACACGAAAGGGAGATCCCAAACCAGGCGGGCCGACCCTCCTCCGGGACCCTCCTACTTGCACTGAGAAGGAACAAGTGGCCAGATCCCAGCTCTGGCGGTCCCGCAAAGGCGAGGCCGGTCCTCTGAGGCTACCTTGAAAGCCGAGAGAGGAGCCCCGGAGCCCAGCTGCCCCTTGCGAGCTAGGAAGGCGGCGATCCCTTAGGCTGAAGAGCAGACCCCCCCCCGCCCCCAGCCCCGCTCGGGGACACCGCTTACCCGCCGCCGGGGCCACATCGCCGTCGCTGAGCTCGCCGGAATCCGAGTCCATCGCTCCCGACGTGCCGCTGCAAGTCCTCGCCCGCCGGAGCGCGCTGGCCAGATGGGCCAGGGGAGGAGGAGGAGGAGGAGGAGGAGAAGCTGCCAGGGGGGCGGCCCTGATCCCTCCCCCCTTCCCTCCCTCCCTCCCTCCCTCGACCCAGCCTCTGCCCCGCAGCCCAGCCTGCAGCTGCCTGCCCGGCAGGGAAGCCACACTGGACTGACTCCTTGCAACTTCAGCTCCAACCCGGCGGGGTCGCCCCTCCGAGGAAGAGGAGGGAGGCAGCGGGCCGGGCCAATTGCTCGTCGTAGGCGGCGCTCCCGCAGGCGAGGGCTGTACCACATCGGGAGAGGGCTGGGCCAGCGCGGACCGCCCCTGTGCGTTGCCTGGCGGCGGTTTTCCAGAACCCAGGATCCGTTTTCATGGCGTTCCCGTCCCTTTTCGTTTGGTCCGCACCACAGCCCTGCGAGGTGGGTTCCGCTGGAAGACAAGACGGGGGTTGATCGACAACTCCGCCCCCCCCTTTTCTGCCCCGCCTCGAGTCCACTTAGGGCGACCTTGCAGGGTTTTCAAGGCAAGAGAGTGGCGGAGGTGGCTCTTTGTAGGGACCCTGGACACGCTTGGGGGTCTCCATCCAAATACTGACCGGGTCTGATAAGCGTGGGCTGGCTTGGGCCAGGGTTTAGGACCGATTAACTCCAGGATCTGAGTTGCCAACAGGCTGGGAGTTTTCCCCACGCCCTAGAAAACTACCCAACTTCCCTGCCAGCATCTGTGCACCACATGACAACTGCTATAATTCTCCAGATCCCCCAGCAAGAAATCAACCACGGAGGAGAAGAAGAGTAGTAGTGGTAGTAGTAGCAGCAGTAGTAGTTTGGATTTATACCCCCCCTTTCTCAAAGGGGCTTACAATCTCCTTTCTCTCCCCCCCCCCAACAAACACCCTGTGAGGTGGGTGGGGCTGAGAGAGCTCCAAAGAACTGTGACTACAAGATCACCCAACTGGCGTGTGTTGGAGTGCACAAACTAATCTGGTTCACGAGAGAAGCCTCTGCAGCTCAAGTGGCAGAGCTGGGAATCAAACCCGATTCTCCAGATTAGAGCGCACCTGCTCTTCACCACTACGCCACACTGGCTCTCAACAACAGCTTTCCTTGCTAGGTGGAGCTTTGCCCAAGTCCTTTCAACCTATTAAGAACAGCCAACAGAAATGTGTGGCACACCTCTCGCCAAACCCGGGTGTCGGTATTTGGTTTGGTATATCTTACCTGTTAGCATCATCCTCATCCATACCAAGTCACAATAGGTTTTTTTTTACTTCTGAACCATCGGCTTACTTATGAGGATTACCTGAAATCAAGAATCGAGACGGTTACCCCACCCTGCTGTGATCAGCAGCTAAAAGGAGATTCTTTGGTGGGGTGAACTGATAGTTCGCTGAATAGAGACCGTGTCCTATATTTTTCTACGATGCCCCCTGCACAAGAAGATGAGGGCAAAGATGTTTATCTCGCTCCCAACAGCAATTTTATTTGGTTCAGAGGAAAGCTGTAGAAGACGACAATCCTAATATCACAAGAGTGGTGGTGAAATTCGGCACCTATGTTGTTAAAAGTCGCAGGTATAAACAGGGCAACTTAAACACAAAATAGCGGCAGGCCATTTGGATCATCCATGTTATATTTTGGTTTTACATAAGAAAAGGGGGTGCAACAGTCAATATTAATAATAATAAAACTACCACTACTGTTGCACTCTGGCTATAACTAATATTTCAAATACGTATATCTATATACATGAGTTTATATCATTGTTCATATTTTTTATATATTTCATTGGTTGTAAATACAATCATTTCTTGTCGACTACATCCAACCAGTAAGTTCAACTTATTTTTACCAATTATAACAAATAAATTCAGGGGCATTGATTGATTACTTACCTTAAGGATGCTGAATTGATGGGAGAGTATGAACTAAATACTTACCTGAATTAATACGGATGACCCTGAATTTATTTGTTATAATTGTTAAAAATAAGTTGAACTTACCGGTTGGATGTAGTCGACAAGAAATGATTGTATTTACAACCCATGAAATATATAAAAAATATGAACAATGATATAAACTCATGTATATAGATATACGTATTTGAAATATTAGTTATAGCCAGAGTGCAACAGTAGTGGTAGTTCTATTAATATTTTGGTTTTAAACATTAGTTTTGAGAATGATTTAATCTTTGGTTTTAATCTTTGTCTATGTTCAATTTTGTAGTTTTTAAACAATACCCCTACATTTCATTTGGAATTTGTATATTGCGCTTTTGATACTCTGTATTCAGCAATTGCTGGTCTTGGACCGTAATAAAACAGAAGATGATGATGATAGTTGACTGCCCCCCCCCCCCCGGTTCATCCAAGACAGACCTCGCCAAACAAAACGCTTTTAAAAGGTCCCCATGCCACCTCCTGCCTTTTGAGAAATTTCAGAAGCAATTTCTTGATGCTGTTCATCGCTTGCCGTTTGGAGCGATAATTCACAAATGAAAAACCGGGTGCTCCATATGAAAGCGTCCAGAGAACTTTGCTGTGTTTTTCCCCTCTGGGCAAACGAGGACAGAACAAAATATTCCACACACTGTAGAGGAACAGTCAGATGGCGGCAGGAGGAAATAGTATCAGAAAATCAGTGCGGGGCGGAAAATGGACATTGCGGTTTAAAACAGGCTCCGCAGGAACGAGGCTGCGGTTCAGAACCTGTAAGCAGATATTGCCTTTCTGGAAATGCCCGTGTGGCATGGGTTCTGTGGAAACAGTATCTCATATGCTGTTGAATTGTCCTTTTCATGAGATAGGTAGGAAGAAGCACATAATCCCCTTCCTGCATGGAAGTGAAGGCATTACAGATAAACAGAAGGTTATATATATTTTTAAACAGCCACAACTACGAGCTGTTGGAAGCGGTGGCTAAATTTTTTAATGGTGTTGTTTTAACTCGTCAGAAGTGGTAAAGGCTGTTACTATCTTGCAATGTTAACGTTAAACTATTTATATGCCATTGAAGGTATTCGAAATCGAAATATTGCCTTTCTACCAAAGGAAATAAAATAATACAACTTTGAGCTAGGTGTCCGTCAAAGTAACGTTAGACTCCAAGATATTTGATGGCACTTGGCCCTTTTCGAAAGCTGTGGGGTATCTTGGGTTTTGTCCGATGCGGTCCGAAAGCAGAACCAAAGCCGTTCGAGCTTGGTCTCTGCGACCTGAGCCGTGAAGGTTTGGACATAAGAATTTTAATGGTTCTTGACGACGGGATTTTTCTTGAGCGGGCAGCTCACCTGCAGTGACTGACAGATTTACATGCTTAAAAGTTAATTCCCCTTGCACTGGTTTGGAGCTGTTTCTCAGGCTAGCAGCCTACCTCACAGGGTTGGTGTGAGGACACAATTAGGAAAGTAGTGGGGAGAGAGCCATGTATGTTTTGTTGGAGGTGGGGGGTGTTTTGTGAGCTGGTGCAAAAAATCATTGTTTGGTCGTCGTGAAGGAGGGTGGCCACCTATGCCGGGGGGGGGGGGGGCGCCAATCTCAGGTGTTGTCCCTATTACCCTATTACCCATCTCCTCCCAATTATGACTGTATGACTATAGCCTGTGCTGACATTTCATTTTATTTTATGATTTTACATTTTATGTTTTTATTACTATTGATTGTTTCCTGATTGCTTACTAGACCTATATGACAATCATTAAGTGCTGTACCTTATGATTCTTGACAAATGTATTTTCTTTATGTACACTGAGAGCATATGCACCGGAGACAAATTCCTTGTGTGTCCAATCACACTTGGCCAATAAAGATTCTATTCTATTCTATTCTATTCTATTCTTGGCTCCAGTTTGCCTAGATACGCTTCTGCTGACAGGAACATGTATTGTATTGTATTATTCGATTTGTATACCGAAGGGCTCAGGGCAAACGAGTATAATACCAGTATTATAAAACAGTATAATACCAAACATCAGTAATCATAATATCAAGCAAAAACAAATCAAGAAACATAGCGTCAATAAACATAGGACCCCACCCCCTGCAGGTGTTTCCAATGGGGTGGGTGGGGAAGGACTCTCACTTCTTTCACTTAGTCCACAATGTGGTCAAAACCACCTTAGAACAGCCAATGTAGCAGTCTGGTCCTCTTGCAAGAGATTGTATATTTGCAGAGGGTAAAGTTATTGTAAAGACTCTGCTGCTTTCTCCTCTGAAGAAAACTGGACTTTTTTCCCCCTTGGAATTTCTCACTGCATCGGGGCCGCTCCCGGTCACCAATAAGAACCCCTCTCTGAAAAAGCCCCCCCTCCATGTTCCCACCCATTCTCCCTTGCACACAACCTTAAATAACTTGATGATGACGAAAGCAGCTCAGACCATGGCTACATTGTCACAACAGTCCTGCGAGGTTGGTTAATGACAGCTGCAATCTACCCGATGCAGGAGAGGACCGGGGAGAAAAGATGGTCTCGCAAAAGGTGGGCCCCACCTTGGGGGACCGCTGTGCTCACTTTACCACGCTCTCAGGATCGTAACCTTATTCTGTGTTTCTCCAACTGCGCCTCCTGTTATCTTTGGGCTTTATTCATTTCCTGCCTCGGTCAACCGTGTTCTGCTCTTCTCTCTGCCCCAGGCTTGGATAGATGTCCAAAATGAACAAGCAGGGCAAGAAACGAGCACAGCTGCTATTTCAATGACTTGCAAGCAGAAGACACTAACTGAAACAGGTCAACTTTTAATTATTATGCCGGTATTAATGAGAAAGAAATCCTGTATTAAACCAATAATACCAGCGCGGCGCAGCGGTTAAGAGCAGGTGGATTCTAATCTGGAGAACCGGGTTTGATTCCCCCCACTCCCCCGCTCCGCCACCTGAGTGGCAGAGGCTTATCTGGTGAACCAGATGTGTTTCCGTACTCCTACATTCCTGCTGGGTGACCTTGGAAATCTCACAGCCCCACCTACCTCACAAGGTGTCTGTTGTAGGGAGAGGAAGGGAAAGGAGCTTGTAAGCCCCCTTGAGTCTCCTTACAGGAGAGAAAGGTGGCGTATAAATCCAAACTACTCCTCCTCCTCCTCCTCCTCCTCCTCCTCCTCCTCCTCCTCCTGTAAAAATTAGGTCTGGCTAGTTCAGGGGTCTGCAACCTGCGGCTCTGGAGCCGCATGCGGCTCTTTCAGCCTTATACTGTGGCTCTACGTGGCCTGGACGTCGGAGGGTAGCGTGGGCGTGTCCCTCCAGCCCTCCAGAGCAGAGCTGGAAGGAAAGGTGAGTGGAGTGGCCGAACCGGAGGCGGCTCTGTGCGGAGCCACCTCTCTGGCTCGGTAGATCTTCGGGGCCATGGAAAATGGGTCCAAATGGCTCTTTGGGTGGTAAAGGTTGCCTACCCCTGGGCTAGTTATTTAAATACTTGTCCTAATGGCGCATGGATGTTTCAGGTCCCAGAAAGTCTCTCTCCAGGAAGCCCAGAATGTATTACACCTGCTAACAAGAGTTAGCACGCCTGGTCTAACCTTGTTCGTTTCATGATTCATTAAAACTCTCGCACACCAGAATGAATTCGCTTTGTAAGATGACTCATGGCTAGCCCTTACGTGTTCCTTATGCATTAACACTTGATCAGCAGACGTTAGCAGGTAATACTGCGTCTCTCTGCAGCGCTCTGAACAATTTCTGCAGATCACAGTTGTGGCTAAAGCAGGAATGGGAGGAAACTGAAATTGGTCTACCTTATAGAGTTGTTGTCAAGAAGAAGAAGAAGAAGAAGAGTTTGGATTTGTATCTCCCCTTTCTCTCCTGTAAGGAGACTCACAGGCTTACATTCTCCTTTCCCTTCCCCCCCCCCACAACAAACACCCTGTGAGGTGGGTGGGGCTGAGAGAGCTCCGAAAAGCTGTGACTAGCCTAAGGTCACCCAGCTGGCATGTGTTGGAGTGCACAAGCTAATCTAGTTCCCCAGATAAGCCTCCAAGTGGCAGAGCGAGGAATCAAACCTGGTTCTCCAGATTAGAGGGCACCTGCTCTTAACCACTACACCACACTGACTGTACCAGGCCTAGAATTTTGCTGAGGAAAAATCTCTCAGTGTGACTCCTTATTCTAGAATCTTGTCCCATTGCATTTTATCATCATGTGACTTTTTTTTGATGTATTCAAAGTTTTATTTTTATTTTTTAAAATCCAGGGTGTTTATATTCAAAATATGACCAGCAGGCCTCTTTAGGGGGTATCTGGGGTTTTTTATTTGGTTTTGATCTGTATCGTTCGATAGGTATCTGTGACCTACCTTAAGCCAAGAGGAATAAGTGTTTTAGAAAAATAATCGAATAAACGAAGTGTGATGGAATAGTAATGTAAAACTAGCAAAGTCACATATGACTGTGAAAAGCATCTTTGCCTTTTGATCTCCTGGAAGGAGGACAGGAAACTATGCAGAGGTGCTAGGATGAAACTTCAAAGGCCTAAGCTACCTCATGGCCTGAACAGAGTTTTCCTGAGAAGGGGAAAACAAAGGTTTTTGAATTCCATCTTGAGACGTAGTCAGAGAAGCACCTCTGGGCCATGGGTTCCTGGAATGGGGACAAAGAACCAAAAGGAACGTAACCAGTTGAGCAATCTCTTACTGCATTTTTGTTTTATTTCTTTGATTTCTGTTTTTCAATAAAAATTGTTGAGACCTCAGCTGGTTGGAGTTATTGGAGAAAAGAACCCAGGTTTTACTGAAACGAGCATTGGCTCTCCCAGGCTTGCTTTCATGATACTAAGCATAAGTAAAATGGAATGGGTGAGTCGGATGAAGTGAGAGTTTGCTCTTAACTGTCAGAGCATGAATGAACATCTAAACATAGAAAAAACCTCCTGGTAGTAAAGGGCTGTTTGACAGTGGGATGCGCTACCTTGGAGTGTGGTGGAGTCTCCTCCTTTGGAAGTTTTTAAAGAGAGACTGGATGGCCATCTGACAGGAGTGCTTTGATGGTGTCTTCCTGCATGGCAAGGGGATTGGACTTGATGGCCCTTGGGGTCTCTTCCAACTCTACGATTCTATGAATACACTGCTAGGGTGGTGTGCGGAGTCTTCAGAAAGGCGCTGCTCTTGTTACTTTATGGGTCATGCTGGCAGGGGCTGATGGGATTTGTAGTCCATGAACATCTGGAGAGCCGCAGGTTGCAGACCCCTGCAGTTTATACCAACTCAGATTATTGGTCCACATACTTTGCACTGTTTACTTTGATTGGCAGAACCTCACTGCGGTCTGGGAGGTCTCACCCGATCTTGCTACCTGGGAACCTTTAAATTGGAGACATGAGAAGCGAACCGGCAACGTGTGTGTGGTTTTCCAGCGACCCCCTCCATCCCTCCCTTTCCTGGAACTCCTGAGCTAATGGTCACGAAGCGCACCGGACTTTGCAAAGTGTTGTGCTATTATATCAAGATATGTGTGAGTGAGATGTCGTTGTGTAAATTTCTGCTAATGCTCCAGCTTTTTAAATGGAGTTATTAAGAGGAAACAAAGGGCCTTGCGGGATTAAACCAGTGGTTCATCTAGCTCAGCATCCTGCCTCACACAGGAAATGGATCACCCTGTGTACTAATGACTGCCATCAAGGCAAAGTTGGTAGAGGGTTGGCCGAAGAGCAGGATAGCTTATCGGCAAATCCACACTCAGCCTATGAGATCTGGGGCTTCTCTCCTTCTCCCCGTGAGACAGCGTGGTGTAGTGGTTAAGAGCAGGTGGATTCTAATCTGGAGAACCAGGTTTGATTCCCCACTCCTTCACTTGAGTGGCAAAGGCTTATCTGGTGAACTAGATGTGTTTCTGCACTCCTACATTCCTGCTGGGTGACCTTGGGCTAGTCACAGTTCTTGGGAACTCTCTCAGCCCCACCTACCTCACAAGATGTCTGTTGTGGGGAGAGGAAGGGAAAGGAGCTTGTAAGCCACCTTGAGTCTCCTTACAGGAGAAAACGGTGGGATATAAATCCAAACTCCTCCTCCTCCTCCTCTTCCTTCTTCTTGTTCTCCTCCTCCTCCTCACTTGTTGTGATGGGACAAGGAGTGGGAACTATTATTCCACCCAGTGGTGGGATCCAAAAATTTCAGTAACAGGTTCCCATGGTGGTGGGATTCAAACTGTGGCGTAGCGCCAATGGGGCTGGGCACAATGGGGGCGTGACTGGGCATTCCGGGGGCGGGGCATTCCTGGACGGGCTGTGGCAAGGACGCAGCCGCTGCATCGGTCCTTGGGCAGGAAACGAATGCACGTAGGTGCAGGCTGCCACGCACGCCGGTGCACCTCCTGCTAGACTGCTTCAAGTTCTGCGCGCTACTGCTGAGAGGAGGGGCGTAACTAAGGCAATAATCACGTGGCAAAATCACCCATTAGTAACCCCCTCTCGGCACACACAAATAATTAGTAACCTACTCTCGGGAACCTGTGAGAACCTGCTGGATCCCACCTCTGATTCCACCCCAGGGAAAGGCTGGGTATGAAGAGATTTGTAGGTTCCAGCTGCATGTTAACTTACTTCTCTCTCTTTACAACATGAGAAAAAAAAGTTAAATGCAGTTTCAGAACAGGGACTCCCACCTGTTCTCTATGCAGAAATATTTCCTTGGGGATATTTGTAACATCCAGTTCCAAACGTTTCTGCAGGTGCGTTTCTAGAGAGGGAGCAAATCGTGTTTCCTTTGGTTCCCTCTTCTTGTCTCTCAGATGGTTGCAAGTTTGCTTCCTCGTTCTGCATTTGTGAGAATTGCAAAGAGTCAGGCAGCTAACCATGGGCCGACTCTCTGCAGATGCCACTTGGATCCTTAGCCATGTTCCACCAGGCTCTGAAACCGCCTCTCCATCACTGGAGCCAAGGTCATCTCTGTTTTCATTCTTCTGATGAAAGGATGCGTCTGGGAGGGAGGGATTGCAACTTTGCTGTAGCCTGAGAAAGCAGAGGAGTGTTGGTTGCTAGGAAACGGCAGAGGTGGCTGTACCTTAACTTTCTCTGAAGAGATGTCGGTTGGCTTCCTTTCCTTTCTTCTTACATTCCTCCAGAATTCCTTGCCAGTGCTGGAATTGCAAAACGGCCTCTTCTCATCTGTGAGTCACAACTACGTGTTGAAAGAAAGGACGAGTAGGCGGGTGGAGAGTCCTACGGGTCCAGACTGACTCCTAAGACTCTTCATCTGACTTGGGTTCCCTCAAAACTGCAAAATTGTCCATAGCTGCTACTGTTACTAACTGGGGCAGGTTGGAAAGCTAAAATGGGCAATCTCCTCCTATGCAAAGAAGTAGTAGTAGTAGTAGTAGTAGTAGTAGTAGTAGTAGTAGTAGTAGAAGAAGAAGAAGAAGAAGAAGAAGAAGAAGAAGAAGAGGAGGAGGAGGAGGAGGAGGAGTTTGGATTTATATCCCCCCTTTCTCTCCTGTAGGAGACTCAAAGGGGCTTACAATCTCCTTGCCCTTCCCCCCTCCAAAGGCCCGGTGGAACACTCTGTGAGGTAGGTGGGGCTGAGAGAGCTCCGAGAAGCTGTGACTAGCCCAAGGTCACCCAGCTGGCGTGTGTGGGAGTGTACAGGCTAATCTGAATTCCCCAGATAAACCTCCACAGCTCAGGTGGCAGAGCTGGGAATCAAACCCAGTTCCTTCAGATTAGATACACGAGCTCTTAACCTCCTAGGCCACTGTAGTAGTAGTAGTAGTAGTAGTAGTAGTAGTAGTAGTAGTAGTAGTAGTAGTAGTAGTAGTAGTAGTAGTAGTAGTAGTAGTAGTAGTTTGGATTTATACCCCACCTTTCTCTCCTATAAGGAGACTCAAGGGGGCTTACAAATTCCTTTCCCTTCCTCTCCCCACAACAGACACCTTGTGAGGTAGGTGGGGCTGAGAGAGTTCTGGCAGAACTGTGACTAGCCCAATGTCACCCAGCAGGAATGTAGGAGTGCGGAAACACATCTGGTTCACCAGATAAGCGTCTGCCTCTCATGTGGAGGAGTGGGGAATCGAACCTGGTTCTCCAGATTAGAATCCGCCTGCTCTTAACCACCGCACCACGCTGGCTCTCAGTGTCCCAAGGGTCATTGTCATTGGTCTAGTGGGATGGCAGTTGTCATTGGGGGCAAGGGGCGCCGCTTAGGTGAACTGCTGTTCCCCATCCTCGATTGTTTAAAGTATCATTGACCCTGCTGCAAAACCAGGTGCATCAATGGAGAGGAGATTTCATGGAGATTTCATGGTTGGTTGCTGGCATTATTTAGGGACTATCGCTGGTTGGTGGGAGGGGGAAAACTGGACATGAAGACCTGGTTTGTAACCATGTATGGACATTTTTGATCTGTTTTCTACTTAAGACACAAGACACATCATGTGGGGAAACATAAGAACATAAGAACAAGCCAGACTGGATCAGACCAGTCCAGCTCTCTGCTACTCGAAGTGGCCCACCAAGTGCCTTTGGGAGCTCACATGCAGGATGTGAAAGCAATGGCTGTTGCTCCCAAACACCTGGACTGTTAAGGCATTTGCAATCTCAGATCAAGGAGGATCAAGATTGGTAGCCATAAATCGACTTCTCCTCCATAAATCTGTCCAAGCCCTTTTTAAAGCTATCCAGGTTAGTGGCCATCACCACCTCCTGTGGCAGCATATTCCAAACACCAATCACACGTTGCGTGAAGAAGTGTTTCCTTTTATTAGTCCTAATTCTTCCCCCCCAGCATTTTCAATGGATGCCCCCTGGTTCAGGTATTGTGAGAAAGAGAGAAAAATATCTCTCTGTCAACATTTTCTACCCCATGCATAATTTTATAGACTTCAATCATATCCCCCCTCAGACGTCTCCTCTCCAAACTAAAGAGTCCCCAACGCTGCAGCCTCTCCCCAACACATTTATCTATACTGTAGGAATTTCATTTGATAGATTTCAGGATTCGCCCCCAGCACAAGCCCTGCGGACAAAGGCCCCCATTAGAATTCCAGGGAAAGATTCAAGAAAGGTGTGCAATTTCTGACCTCCTACGGGAACGGGAATGTCTACTGGCCAAAGCAGGCCTCTTTGCTTCCTTCTTGGGTTGTTCTGTAGGGCCTCAGCATCCAGCATCTTATATTGTTCCTTCCTAGGACGAGGTCAGATAAGACATCAATAATCCAAGCCTCTCGTTCCATCCAAGGGATCTGCAAACAGAATTTAAAGAGACTGCTCGCCAGAAAACCGGAGCTTTAATATGATCCATACTCTGAATGGCAGGCGAGTAGGCCTTCTCCCATCAATAACGTGCCCCCAGACATAAAATGTTTTTTATGCACCGTCTTAGGAACATGCAACGTAGGAAAATCAGATTATGTGCGCTTCCACAACCTGCCAAGCATAGGAAATAAAATTACCCAGAAACTTACTGCCCGAGCCAGTGGTAGGTGAATTATGTCTGCGGCGCGCAACCCATCACTGGAAGCGTCCTCGGGCTAATTTGAAAAGAAGGGGTACAGTCCTCTTGAGCGCTAGATTGCTCCTTGGCAGGAGTGAGTACCTCCTCACATGTAAACAGAGAACCACGATGAACGCCTGCTACACGCCCACTGTGCAGAGAAGAGCCCCGAGGTAAGCGTTCCATGCATAGCGGGCCACAGACCTTGATAGACCAAAAGATCTGATTCAGTAGAAGACCTCTTACTGTGCCTGATGCGTTCTGTCCAAGGTCCTGACTCACTCTTGGCTTCTGACTTACCCTGTCTGCACTGATTCGCTAAGGCTCCTCAGCTTTAAGCCTGCTGTTGGCAGCGTCTCTTCTGAGAGCCAGCATGGTGTAGTGGTTAAGAGCAGGAGCACTCTAATCTGGAGAACTGGGTTTGATTCTCCGCTCTGCCACTTGAGCTGTGGAGGCTTATCTGGGGAAACAGATTAGCTTGTGCACTCCCAACACATGCCAGCTGGGTGACCTTGGACTAGTCACAGTTCTTCGGAGCTCCCTCAGCCCCACCCACTTCACAGGGTGTTTGTTGTGGGGGGGAAAAGGAATTATAAGCCCCTTTGAGTCTCCTTACAGGAGAGAAAGGGGAATATAAATCCAAACTCCTCCTCCTCCTCCTCCTCCTCCTCCGCCGTCGCCGTCTTCTTCTTCTTCTTCTTCTTCTTCTTCTTCTTCTTCTTCTTCTTCTTCTTCTTCTTCTTCTTCTTCTTCTTCTTCTTCTTCTTCTTCTTCTTCTTCTTCTTCTTCTTCTTCTTCTTCTTCTTCTTCTTCTTCTTCTTCTTCTTCTTCTTCTTCTTCTTCTTCTTCTATAAGCTTCAGCCTTGAAATGGAGAATTGGTTGGCGTGCGCCGTCAAAGCAGTTTTGCAAAGGGAGTGTCAAACTGAAAGATTTTGCTTGCCCAAAGATTAAGAAGATTAGGATTTTTCTTAACATAAGGAATCGAGATTAAAGCGGGTTGATGTTGGTCGCTCGTGAGTACAGAATGAAAAGATGTGATCTTGTGTTGGTAGGAAAAAGGGAAGATCTGTACTTTGAGATATTATTATTGTGTGTGTGTGGTATTGTCTGTGTACAAGGCAGCATTATTATTGTGTGTGTCTTGGCGATGTGTCGTCAAAGTGCATGTGCATGTGTGTGCGTGGATACCTTAGTAGAAAGACAAGAGTCTTCACTGGCAGATCCTTTCTCAAAGATTTTATATAAACAGCGAACTAGTTCAATGTGTTGTCCGGAATCCACCTAAAGATTGTTATTGAGTTTCTGGGTTCACGACCGATGTTCCAGTAGCATTTTCTCCTGATGTTTACCAGATCTGTGGCTGGCATCTTCAGAGATCTCTCTGAAGATGCCAGCCACAGATGCAGGCTAAAACGTCAGCAGAATAATGCTATTAGGTTTCTGGCCAAATAACTCCGGAAAATCCAATTCCCACCCTAACGAACGATTAACTTTTCACCAATCTGACTCAAAATCAAACACGGAATTGATTTGGCTTCACTGAAAGCCCATTTCCGACGACTTCCGTTTTCTTGGCTGATCGATTTCACAAATTGGGGTGGGGGGAAACCAGGGGGGGCTACATGCTTTATGCCGTAAACGCTTGATTCCTGTGCTGCTGAAAATGAAAATACCTTTATTTGGGCTGCCTTAGTTGATAGTTCCATAGAGGATGTCAACTCATTACATGGCAGCGGTGAAAAAAGGCCGACTCTATGCTGGGGATAATTAGGAAAGGAATTGAGAATAAAACTACAAAAGATTAATCATGCCCATATACTTCTTCTTCTTCTTCTTCTTCTTCTTCTTCTTCTTCTTCTTCTATAAGCTTCAGCCTTGAAATGGAGAATTGGTTGGCGTGCGCCGTCAAAGCAGTTTTGCAAAGGGAGTGTCAAACTGAAAGAAATTTTTGCTTCTGCTCCAGAATTAAGAAGAGGTAGGTTTTCTTGGCATAGGAATGAGGTGGGCGGGTTGATGTTGGTCGCTCGTGAGTACAGAATGAAAAGATGTGATCTTGTGTTGGTAGGAAAAAGGGAAGATCTGTACTTTGGGGTGTGTGTGTGTGTGTGTGTGTGTGCGCGCGCGTGTGTGTGTGTGTGCGCGTGTGTGCGTGCATGTGTGCATGTGTGTGTGCGTGGATACCTTAGTAGAAAGACAAGAGTCTTCACTGGCAGATCCTTTCTCAAAGATTTTATATAAACAGCGAACTAGTTCAATGTGTTGTCGGAATCACTAGGGTGTTGTGGGTTTTCTGGGTTTACGACCATGTTCCAGTAGCATTTTCTCCTGATGTTTCGCCTGCATCTGTGGCTGGCATCTTCAGAGATCCTCTGAAGATGCCAGCCTGGACAGGTTCTGGCCAACATCCGTCATGAAAAAAACTATTGGGACAGCAATACCTCAGAAAAATCCAAACCCCACCCTAATGAACGAGTTCCTTTCTGTCTGACTCCGTCAAACACGGAATTGATTTGGCTTCACTGAAAGCCCATTTCCGACTCTTCCGTTTTCTTACAGATCATTTCCTGGGGGGGGGGGGGGGGGGGGGGAAACCAGAGTAAGGCTACATGCTATGCCGTAAACCTTTGATTCCTGTGCTGCTGAAAATGAAAATACCTTTATTTGGGCGTCTTAGTTGATAGTTCCATGGGAATGTCAACTCAATGCATGGCAGCGGTGAAAAAGGCAAACTCTATGCTGGGGATAATTAGGAAAGGAATTGAGAATAAAACTGCAAAGATTGTCATGCCCTTATATAAAGCCGTGGTGCGACTGCACTTGGAGTACTGTGTTCAGTTCTGGTCAATGCCCACATCTCAAAAGGATATCGGAAAGAGATAGAGAAAAAGTGCAGAGAAGGGCAACGAGGGATGATTGAAGGATTGGAGCACCTTCCTTATGAGGAGAGGCTGCAGCGTTTGGGACTCTTTAGTTTGGAGAGGAGACGTCTGAGGGGGGATATGATTGAAGTCTATAAAATTATGCATGGGGTAGAAAATGTTGACAGAGAGAAATTTCTCTCTCTTTCTCACAATACTAGAACCAGGGGGCATTCATTGAAAAGGCTGGGGGGAAGAATTAGGACTAATAAAAGGAAACACTTCTTCACGCAACGTGTGATTGGCATTTGGAATATGCTGCCACAGGAGGTGGTGATGGCCACTCACCTGGATAGCTTTAAAAAGGGCTTGGACAGATTTATGGAGGAGAAGTCGACCTATATGGCTACCAATCTTGATCCTCCTTGATCTCAGATTGCTAATGCCTTAGCAGACCAGGTGCTCAGGAGCAGCAGCAGCAGCAGAAGGCCCTTGCTTTCACCTCCTGCATGTGAGCTCCCAAAGGCACCTGGTGGGCCACTGCGAGTAGCAGAATGCTGGACTAGATGGACTCTGGTCTGATCCAGCAGGCTCGTTCTTATGTTCTTATGTTCTTAAAGAAAGAAAGAAAGAAAGAAAGAAAGAAAGAAAGAAAGAAAGAAAGAAAGAAAGAAAGAAAGAAAGAAAGAAAGAAAGAAGAAAAGAATGAAAGAAAGAAAGAAAAGAAAGAAAAGAAGAAAGAGAAAGAAAGAAAGAAAGAAAGAAAGAAAGAAAGAAAGAAAGGTTAACTCAGGGCAGGCAGCAGCAGCAACAGAGGAGCCATTGCTTTCACCTCCTGCATGTGGGCTCCCAAAGGCACCTGGTGGGCCACTGCGAGTAGCAGAGATGCTGGACTAAGATGGACTCCTGGTCCTGATCCAGCAGGCTAGTTCTTATGTTCTTATGTTCTTAAAAAGAAGAAAGAAAGAGAAAAGAAAAAAAGAAAGACAGAAAAGAAAGAGAAAGAAAGAAAGAAAGAAAGAAAGAAAGAAAGAAAGAAAGAAAGAAAGAAAGAAAGAAAGAAAGAAAGAAAGAAAGAGAAAGAAAGAAGAAAAGGTGCTCAGAGACCCTTGGCAGCAGCAGCATGAAGGCCATTACAACACCTCCTGCACGTGAGCTCCCAAAGGCACCTGTGGTGGACCCTCTGCGAGTAGCAGAATGCTGGACTAGATGGACTCTGGTCTGATCCAGCAGGCTCTTTCTCTTATGTTCTGTGCTCTAAAGAAAGAAAAGAAGAAAAGAAAGAAAGAAAGAAAGAAAGAAAGAAAGAAAGAAAGAAAGAAAGAAAGAAAGAAAGAAAGAAAGAAAGAAAGAAAGGTGCTCGGGAGCAGCAGCAGCAGCAGAAGGCCATTGCTTTCACCTCCTGCATGTGAGCTCCCAAAGGCACCTGGTGGGCCACTGCGAGTAGCAGAATGCTGGACTAGATGGACTCTGGTCTGATCCAGCAGGCTAGTTCTTATGTTCTTATGTTCTTAAAGAAAGAAAGAAAGAAAGAAAGAAAGAAAGAAAGAAAGAAAGAAAGAAAGAAAGAAAGAAAGAAAGAAAGAAAGAAAGAAAGGTGCTCAGGAGCAGCAGCAGCAGCAGCAGAAGGCATTGCTTTCACCTCCTGCATGTGAGCTCCCAAAGGCACCTGGTGGGCCACTGCGAGTAGCAGAGAGCTGGACTAGATGGACTCTGGTCTGATCCAGCAGGCTAGTTCTTATGTTCTTATGTTCTTAAAGAAAGAAAGAAAGAAAGAAAGAAAGAAAGAAAGAAAGAAAGAAAGAAAGAAAGAAAGAAAGAAAGAAAGAAAGAAAGAAAGAAAGAAAGAAAGAAAGGTGCTCAGGAGCAGCAGCAGCAGCAGCAGAAGGCATTGCTTTCACCTCCTGCATGTGAGCTCCCAAAGGCACCTGGTGGGCCACTGCGAGTAGCAGAGAGCTGGACTAGATGGACTCTGGTCTGATCCAGCAGGCTAGTTCTTATGTTCTTATGTTCTTAAAGAAAGAAAGAAAGAAAGAAAGAAAGAAAGAAAGAAAGAAAGAAAGAAAGAAAGAAAGAAAGAAAGAAAGAAAGAAAGAAAGAAAGAAAGAAAGAAAGAAAGAAAGAAAGAAAGGTGCTCAGGAGCAGCAGCAGCAGCAGCAGAAGGCCATTGCTTTCACCTCCTGCATGTGAGCTCCCAAAGGCACCTGGTGGGCCACTGCGAGTAGCAGAATGCTGGACTAGATGGACTCTGGTCTGATCCAGCAGGCTAGTTCTTATGTTCTTAAAGAAAGAAAGAAAGAAAGAAAGAAAGAAAGAAAGAAAGAAAGAAAGAAAGAAAGAAAGAAAGAAAGAAAGAAAGAAAGAAAGAAAGGTGCTCAGGAGCAGCAGCAGCAGCAGCAGAAGGCATTGCTTTCACCTCCTGCACGTGAGCTCCCAAAGGCACCTGGTGGGCCACTGCGAGTAGCAGAATGCTGGACTAGATGGACTCTGGTCTGATCCAGCAGGCTCTTTCTTATGTTCTTATGTTCTTATGTTCTTTATGTTTCCTGAAGATAGGCTATCAAATGACTAACCTGTTGAAGCCTGTTCCAGAACTCTGGAGCCACCACTGAAAACCCCCTGCTTCTTGCAGAGGCATAATTTAGAGGGGCACTTGCAGTATTTATTCCCCTTCTGATCTTCAACTCCAGAGAGAGCCGTAAGAGAGCAGGCCAGGGGCGTACCTAGGCGAACTGGAGCCCTGGGCAAAACCTGAGTTTGATGCCCCCCCCCCCCCCCATGGGCGGCCACCCTCCCCCACCGTGACCAAACAATGATTTTTTTCCACCAGGTCGTTCCAAAGTCACCATCACATTATAGAACACCCCCCCAACTCACAAATCTTGACCACAGCAATGGGCCATGCCACACAGCCGAAATAATTTTTTGGAAAACATTTTCAAAATGCTTTCAAAATGTTTTATTACTGCTATGAAAACATTTTATGGTGTTGTATCCAGTCCCCCCCCAATTGGGGGAAACAGCATCACTTTCAATGTTATTTAAACTGGGGACCCCAGATTCTCCCTTTAAGGTGGATTTAAAAGGAGAATCTGGGCTCCCTAGTTTAAACAAGTGATGCTGGAATCCAGCCACAAACTGCATCATTTTCAATGGTGTTCAAATTAGGAAGCCCAGATTCTCCCTTTAAATCCATGCCCAAGGGGGTAGATTTAATAATAATAATAACAACAACAACAACAGCCACCACCACCACCTTTATTAGGCACTGGGAGAATAAAAGAAAGAAAGAAAACAAGCATTGGTGGGAAGGGAGTGAATTTAAAAAGAGAATCTGGGGAAATTTAGGGGGTGCCTGTTGTCAGGGGTGCAATTATTAAGATAGCAGCACAAAAATTTCAGAGTATCTTCGTGAGACCCTACTGATGATACCACCCAGGTTTGGTGAAGTTTGGTTCAGGGGGTCCAAAGTTATGGACCCTCAAAGGTGTAGCCACCATCTCTTATTAGCTCCCATTGGAAACAATGGGGGATGGGGGCACTCCCTTTGGGAGTTCATAACTTTGGACTCCCTAAACCAAACCTCACCAAACCTGGGTGATATCATCAGGAGAGTCTTCCAAAAAATCCCTGAAATTTTGGTGCTGCTAGCCTAAAATCCACGCCCCCTGCAGGCCGAAAATGGAAAAAACACTGAAAATACAAAATCCTCCAGAAATGAACCTGCAATTTTGTCGCCCACCACAAGGTGGCGCCCAGGGCAGCTGCCCACTTTGCCCAATGGGAGGAACGCCTCTGGAGCAGGCGGTTCCCGAGAGACCCAAGACTTGGACTGTTTTAGCTTGCGTTGTGTATTTTTGACATCTTCCTTTATTATGACGAGGCAGGTCTTAGGAACTGTTCGGCTAGCTTGGGTTGTGGTGCGTCTTGATGCAAAATGGCAGAAGGGGGCTTCCAGAATCTAGCGTGCATGGTGGAAGGGAAATGCATGCAGTCCAGCCGGGGCATGTTCTTTGTTCCTGCTCCCTTCCAGTGTGGGAGAACGTTGTGTAGAAGAGAATCTGACATTGCTACCATGTTTCCCCCAAAATAAGACAGTGTCTTATATTAATTTTTGCTCCCAAAAGATGCGCTATGTCTTATTTTCGGGGGATGTCTTATTTTTCTGTGTTCTGTTCGTCGGGCATGCTTCCAAACAAAAACTTTGCTACCTTTTACTTTCCGGGGGATGCCTTATATTTCGCGCTTCAGCAAAACCTCTACTACGTCTTATTTTCTGGGGATGTCTTATATTCGGGGAAACAGGGTACCTGTACACGAAAGTCTTCCTGTGGATAACACCCCTGAAAACAACCGTTGTTTGAAAAGGAACGCCGCAAAGAATCCTGGTTCGAATGAACGCGTGGTTTTTGTTGAGCCTGCGTCCCTCCCGTTTGACTGAAACCGTCATTCAGCCTTCAGCCTTGTTTATGCAATTTGAAATGATCCCCCCCCCCCCCAGTTCTGACTCATCTGCCACTAAGCCGAACCAAAGCTGGTGTGCATTTCTGGGCCGTTTGTTTACATGCAAAAGAGGTGTAGGTGGCGTATAAACGCCGCCGCGATCCTGGTGAATCAACCTGTGTTCGTGGCCTTCTGTTTCTTTGTGTGTGTGCCCCCCCCCCACCTCCCGCACACCTCTGCCGGGTTTTGTTTCCCTTTTGTGCACGGATCAGGGTCTTTCCAAGATTCCAGCTGAAATGTTCTTTGCCTCCTTTCACCCCCCCCCCCCCACCTACACCTTATTGTTTGGGTGACATTTTGCAAGCTTCAAAGGAACGGTGGAGAGGGGAGGGGCGAGAGATGATTTTTTTTCCGTATCCCTGAGCAGTATTTATTTCATTTATTTATGTGCAGCCTGATCCAATGCTCATTGTCTTGGGAGTAAGTGCTACTGTGCCCTAACATGGATAGCCTCAGTCTGGCCGATCTCATCATATGTCCCTGCACGGCCTCTACATTCGTCAGAGGCCAGCTTGCTGGTGGTCCCTAGCCCCTCGATGATGCGGCTAGCCTCTACCCGGGCCAGGGCCTTTACAGCTCTGGCCCCTGCCTGGTGGTACACCTTACCACCAACTATCCGGGCCCTGCAGGATCTTGGAGAGTTCCGCAGGGCCTGTAAGCCCGAATTGTTCCACCGGGCTTTGGGGGGGGGGGGCGGCCACTGATGTGCGCCCCTTTCCCCCTTTCCCTTCCCCTTTTGCACTCTGGGCCCTTAATACTTATGGGGGCCCTCCGCTCTCTTATCTTGTTTCTTCCCAGGGTGGGTTTATGAAGTTTTATGTTGGACGCCAATGTAATTTTGTTAATTTGCTGTTTTAATGGGGTTTCAATGTAATTGTTGTTTTATTGTGTTGTTCACCGCCCGGAGCCCTTCGGGGGAGGGGCGGTATACAAAAATCAATTATAAATAAATAAATAAATAAATGTCAGAAGCGAAGCAGGGTCAGCCCTGGTTGAATGGGAGACCACCAAGGAATAACAGGGTCGCTATGGAGAAGGAGGCAATGGCAAACCACCCCTGAGCCAGGCAATGACAAACCACCTCTGAACACCTTGCCTTGCAAACCCTACACCAGGGGTAGGGAACCTGCGGCTCTCCAGATGTTCAGGAACTACAATTCCCATCAGCCTCTGTCAGCATGGCCAATTGGCCATGCTGGTAGGGGCTGATGGGAATTGTAGTTCCTGAACATCTGGAGAGCCGCAGGTTCCCTACCCCTGCCCTACACCTACAGGATGACCCTCAGTCAGCATCAACTTGGCAGCACCTTATGCACACATAGTCTTTAAAAGTCTACAAGAGCCCCTAAATTCTGCTTCGACAGACTAACGGAGAGCCAGCGTGGCGTAGTGGTTAAGAGCAGGTGCACTGTAATCTGGAGGAACCAGGTTTGATTCCCCGCTCTGCCACCTGAGCTGTGGAGGCTTATCTGGGGAATTAGATTAGCTTGTGCACTCCCAACACATGCCGGCTGGGTGACCCTGGCCTTCGGAGCTCTCTGAGCCCCACCCACCTCACAGGGTGGGAGGTGGGGAGGGAAAGGAGCTTGTAAGCCACCTTGTAAGCCGCCGCCGCCGCCGCCGCCGCCACCACCTCCTCCTCCTCCTCCTCCTGCTCCTGCTCCTCCTCCTCCTCCTGCTCCTCCTGCTCCTGCTCCTCCTCTTCCTCCTCCTCCTCCTCCTCCTCCTTCTTCTTCTTCTTCTTTTTCTTCTTCTTCATCACAGACAATTAAAAATGCGACATCATTCTAAAACAATGCATTTGCATTTCTTTCTTTATATCCCCTTTCCCTCACCAGCTGGGACTCAGAATGGCATTCTACCCACCTTCAGTTCCTTCCAACAACAACCCTGTAAGATAGGCCAGGCTGAGTGCTTGTGAAGGGCCCGAGGTCACCCAGTGAGCTTACATGGTAGAAGCAGGGATTTGAACCCAAGTCCCCTAGGATCTTAGTCCGACACCGTGTCCGCTACTCTGCGCCAGCTCCTACAAACAAGGTACAATGGCAGCCAAATCAGCACCTTAGTTGTCAAGAGTAGCCGGCAGCATCAAATATAACATCGCCTAAGATTACTTACTTTCAATTCCGTTCGAGGTAATGATATCAGTAATCAGGAACGAGCACTTTAGCGTGGAAAGCCTGCTTATCTGTCCTTTTCCCAGCGAAGATTTTCCCTAGTGGGATTTTTTCAAAGAATCCATCTAGGCTGCATAATTCAATAGTTTGAAACCCTTTAGTGTGGGAAAAGTTCAGTTCCTCTACCTCTACGGTCCGTTTGCCTTCCAGTAAGAGATGTTATATATTTAATGCCGTGTGGAACTGGTTTTAATTCAATTTCTGGGGGACAGTAGGAGAGTAACAGCTGAGCAGAACGAAGGCCGTTTCGGCATGGCACAATTATACCGGGTTGCAATCGGTATCTTACAATCCGGGTCTATTGGATCCCGGTTTCTCCCTTCGCATGGCTGCCCGTGTCTGTGAAGGAATCAAGTGAAGACCGAGAGGAAATAATCCAAGTTTGTTTCGCAAGAGCCCGGGTCTTTTGTATTTACACTGCAAGCGTATCCACACAGGCGCAAACATCCCCAGTATCCTGCGTTCTGATTGGTTGTTGTTTTGGGGTGGCAGCTTGAATGAGCGTCTCTGCCCTGCCTTTTGAATGGCTGGCACCCGTCTTTACACCTGCTCACATCACGTTCCCACTCATGTTCTCGTATTTTTGTGGAAAGCGAGAGACCCCCCCCCCCCTCCGGATATGCTCACTAACATTTGGCCCAAAGTGCACCTCTCCCTAGCTGCTATGATGATGATGATGATGATGATGATTGATTGATTGATTGATTGATTGAACTTTTATACCGCTCACCCCCAAAGGGCTCTGAGCGGTGTACAACAGACAGAACATACATAAGTAACAAATAGAAACTCTCATAATATCAAATCCAAATATAATATAAACATAGGCTCTACAGCATTAAAATAATTAAAACCAATGTAGATACAGCAATAATTAAAACCAATGTAGATATGTCCCACATAGGCCGCTGCGTTCAGCGACGGCAGAATTGCTGGAGACCCTGCGACGATGCGGCTGGCCTCGACCTGGGCCAGGGCCTTTATGGCTCTGGCCCCTGCCTGGTGGAATGCTCTACCTCCAGCTGTCTGGGCCCTGTGGGACCTTGGTGAGTTCCGCAGGGCCTGTAAGATGGAGCTATTCCACCGGGCTTTTGGGGGGGCTAGCCATGGCTCTACCACCCCCCACTGAGGCTGCCTGCCTTCCATCTTGGCTGGGCCTGATTCCATCTCGGGCCCTGCCTTTCCCCCTCCCTCTCTGGCCTTTGGATCGGGCGCCTGTTTTTACCAACTTTTATTTATTTATTTATTTATTTATTATTTGATTTCGTATACCGCCCTATCCCAAAAGGGCTCAGGGCGGTGAACAATATAAAAGCATATATAAACATAAATATATAAAAGTTTAAAATTTTCATTCTAAAACAGTATCCCACGAACCCATATGCAACCCTCCCAAGAAGAGTGATGGGTCCCGATGATGTTAGGGACCCTATACAGCAGGGGGAGGATGAAAGCAGGGCACCCTCAGCGGCTGGTCTCTCTGAAGGCCCGGTGGAACAATTCGGTCTTGCAGGCCCTACGGAACTCTCCAAGGTCCCGCAGGGCCCGGACAGCTGGTGGTAGAGTGTTCCACCAGGCAGGGGCCAGAGCCGTAAAGGCCCTGGCCCGAGTGGAGGCCAGCCGCATCATTGAGGGGCCAGGGATCTCCAGTAAATTGGCCTCTGCTGAGCGCAGAGGTCGACTTGGGACATATGGGGTAATGCGGTCCCGAAGGTACGAGGGTCCCAGGCCGCGTAAGGCCTTAAAGGTCAACACCAACACCTTGAAGATGATTCGGAACTCCACTGGGAGCCAATGCAGCTGGTGCAACACAGGCTGGATATGATCCCAGATGGCACTGCCTGTGAGCAGACGTGCAGCTGCATTTTGGACCAGTTTTAGCTTCCGAATCAGACGCAAGGGAAGGCCCGCGTAGAGCGAGTTACAATAGTCTAGCCTGGAGGTGACCGTTGCATGGATCACAGTGGCTAGGTCAGCGTTGGAGAGGAAGGGAGCCAGCCGTCGGGCCTGTCGAAGATGGAAAAACGCAACCCGGGTTGTATGGGCCACCTGGGTCTCCATTGAAAGAGACGAATCCAGGTGGACCCCCAGGCTGCGAACGGAGGAGGTCGGCGCCAATGTGACCCCCTCCCACACCGGCGGCTGGAATTCCCCAATCTCTCCCCCCCGGCCAAGCCAGAGGATCTCCGTCTTCGATGGATTAAGTTTTAACCTGCTCTGTTGTAACCAACCAGCGACCGCCTCCAAACAATGCTGTAGAGCTGCAGGGGCGGTGACAGCTCCCGCCTCCATCGACAGAATGAGCTGAGTGTCATCAGCATACTGATGGCAGACCAGCCCAAAGCTCCGTACCAACTGAGCAAGGGGTCGCATATAGATGTTAAATAACAGTGGGGACAACAATGCCCCCTGAGGCACACCACAATGAAGCGGGCACCTCTGGGAAGCTTTGTCCCCACACCACACTTGCTGACTCCGCCCCCGGAGGAACGAGACAATCCATTGAAGGACAGTGCCCCGGACCCCGGAGGCGGCCAGGCGGTGGGCCAAAAGGTCGTGGTCGACCACATCAAACGCTGCGGTGAGATCTAACAACACCAGCAGCGCCGATCCGCCTCGGTCAAGTTGCATACGGAGCGTATCTGTGACAGCGACGAAAACCGTCTCCGTCCCATGCCCAGCACGGAAGCCGGACTGGAAGGGGTCGAAAGCTGATGTTTCATCCAGGAAACCCTGAAGCTGCTCCAACACCACTCTCTCAATTACCTTCCCCAGAAACGAAAGATTCGAGACGGGGCGGTAATTGGCCAGATCTCCAGGATCTAACGATGGTCTTTTCAAGAGTGGGCGGACCACTGCCTCCTTCAACCCATCTGGAAAGACTCCTTGCTCAAGAGAGTCATTGATGATTTTCAACAGGTGGGGTCGTAACTCCTCCCGGCAAGTTTTAATTAGCCAGGAAGGGCACGGATCCAGAGGACAGGTAGTAGGTCTAACAGCAGCCAAGATCCTGTCAACAGCAGCTTCGGAGAGCAGGGAAAACCGGGCCAAACAAGGGCCAGAAGACGGCAAGGGAGCCTCCAGTTCACTAATTGTAGTTAAGGTGGCAGGAAGGTCCTGGCGGAGCGACGCGACTTTGTCTGCAAAAAAGCTCATAAATGCCTCACAGCTAATAGCCAATTCACGATTTGTAGAACCCTCTGATAAAGAGGTCAAAGATCGAATTATCCGAAACAATTGAGCCGGGCGAGAGCTAGCAGATGCGAGAGAGGAAGAGAAGAAAACCCTCTTCGCCTCCTTCGTCGCCATCTCATAGGCTTTCATAAACGTCCTATAGGATGTTCGCGCAGCTTCGTCACGAGCTTTCCTCCACACTCGCTCTAGACGTCTGAGCACCCGTTTCATCTGGCGCAGCTCCTCTGTATACCATGGAGCCTGCCGTGAGCGGGGGCGCAGAGGACGCCGGGGAGCAACAGTCTCGATGGCATCAGAGAGGCGGGAATTCCAATCCTCCACTTGCTCATCGAGTGTGCCGGCGGGTTCAGGGTCCCGCAGAGCATTCAGGAAACCAATTGGATCCATAAGTCTCTGTGGGCGGGCATAAATCAGCCCGTCGCCTAGACAGGGGCGGCGCAGCATGTCAAGCCGCAGCTTCAGGGCATAGTGGTCGGACCATGGCACTCTATCAATAGAGGATACGACCAGATTAACCCCCGACCCAAAGACCAAATCCAGCGTGTGCCCGGCCTCATGGGTGGGGCCAGAATTTATTAAGGAGAGGCCTAGAGTCGCCATGGATGACACTAGGTCTGCAGCCGCCATACATGAGGCGGTGTCGACATGGACATTGAAGTCACCCAGGACAATAAGCCTGGGAAACCTCAACGCCCAGTCGGCCACCACCTCTAGCAGCCGCAGAAGGCCGTCCCCCGGTGCGCTAGGCGACCGGTACACCAGAAGGACCGCCAACCTCTCCATGGCCAACCACTCCAGGCCGACACACTCCATGCCGGTGATCTCCGGGACGGGGACTGCCCTGAAGGGAATGGAATTGCGGATGAACATTGCTACACCACCACCCCGGCCCTGGGTTCGAGACTGGTGGAGGCACGCGAAACCTGGGGGCGCGACCCCGCCTAAGGCTACGGTCTCGCCCTCACGTACCCAGGTTTCGGTGACACAAGCCAGGTCCATTTGCAGATCTCCGAGAAAATCCCGGAGTACTGCGGTCTTATTGTTTATGGACCTGGCATTAATCAGCACCATTCATTCTATTCATTTAAAGTAATTGCTGCTATTAGATTTTAATGGGGTTAAGTTATTGTAGTCGACCCACGCGGTCAGCATAAGAATGAGACGAGACGCGGAGATAACATCTGGTGGAGATCGCCAGCAGCGGGAGACCGGAGGTCCGTGTTCCTAGCGAGTCTCCCGCATGCCGATTCCTGGCACCTTTTATTGTTATTCTATCGGGGGCGTGTAGGAGGGAGGACCGGGGGGAGTTCCGGGAGAGCGGGAGGCGGGAGGTTGGGAGATCATCATGTGATGCATGATCTCACCTGGCTACGTGCGGCGAGCGTAAGCGTCTGAGCCTAATCCTCACCTGGGGGCAAGACCATTGTCCCTAAGCGCCCGGTGGCTGAGCCAGACAGTTCATGACCCGTGACTCATCTGCGATGAGGAGTAGGCGCATCGGTGCGAGCGTCGAGGCCGTAGGTCCGCTACATGCCGTCCTAACGTTTCTGCGTACCACGGTGCTGTTGGGTCGGCAGTGCATTACCACATCTCCTCCTTTTTTACATTTTGGTGGCGCGGGGACCGAAAATGCTAAGGGCGCGATTTAAAGGGACGTCTTTGTCTCCGCCACGCCTGGCCAAGCTGACCAAGCTGCTTGTGTAACATTAGAACTTGGCTGCGGGGTAAGGGAAATTCGAGGGGCTTCTTACACACATTACAGGCAATATTAGACACGCATTGAACGAAACAAGATCCGATAACGAGGCATACAATTAAACCAATGCAGAGCTGTACAATAGCACTCAACCATCCTCCCGGCAGCCAGCTCCAGAGGGCTGACCACCAATGGGGCAAAACATCATAATAATTTCAGGATTAGATACAACTTCTTGCAGCGTTCAATGACTTTCATGTGAATCAATTGGGAATTATCAGAAAGATTAAAACAACACATATTATGTACATTCTCACAACTCTTTGGTGATGTAATAGCAGCAAGCACCACAAGCGGCACGATTGTCTAGGGTCGCTTGACGAAATTCCTGCTGCTCGGAGGCCAGGGGCATCCAGATGCGGTGGAGGTAGAGTTGATGGACTTCGCGAAGGGCACAGGCCAGCCGGCCAATAGTCTTAGCATTGTAAGAAGCTTAGTCCGGGGACTCCCACCAGGGAAGTTGGCGCAGGAGATCTAACTCCGCTTCGGAAAGCGGCGACCGCGTCGCTCCGGACAGGAGGGGCCGAAAGGCAGAGCGGAGCGGCGGCGGCGGCGTCCGGGCTGGAGCCTGGGGCAGGACGATGGTGAGGCTTACTGAGAGGCAACAAAGAGTTCCGGCAGAGAGTCGGGCGGGAATATAATTAAACGTTCTCTCCCCGCGAGGTCCAGAACCAGCCCCTGGGGAGCAGGATGTTTCCGAACATGGGGGGAATGTCCGCAGTGTGTGTGCAGCCCAACTGGCCGAGTTTACGAATGGGCCCGGTTCGGTGCCCTCGCTTTGGTTGTACGCCGGTGATGCTGGGCGCAGGTGTTAGACTCGTGGTTAGCCATTAAATCTTGGTGACAAGGGAGAGAGCGCCAGCCGGGAGTGGTCTGGACGACGGGTCCCCAGTCGGCGCTCATATGAGTACCTGATTTACGAGGCATTCATGAAGGGGCTTTAGCCCAGCACTCGGCTAGGAAGTCTCCCGGCGCTTTGCAGACGGGGAGCAGGCAGGAGCTTAGCAGGCTCCTCGTACCTCGCGTACTCAGCCCCAGGCAGAAAGATGAGACGTTGGCAGCGGCAGGCTTAACTGCTCCCAGATGTTGGTCTGGCGAAAGCTCTGCCAGGGGGTGGCCGATCGCCATAGGCAGGAGGCAGTAGAGCAGGCAAAGTGACGGTGGCCGCCGAGTTGGCGGTGCATGATTGCAAAGAGAGCGGTACAGAGGTTCTCGGGTGTCTCGGGTGGTGGTCTTGCTTGTTAAGCAGCTCTAGGCCATGGCTGGTGGAACTTTGACGCTCTCCCCAGGTCATTCGCTGGCCTTTGGGCATTAGCCACGGCCTGCCTGTTGAGATCGCTAGCGGGATCTCCCAGGAGAGATGTGTTCCATCTCCGGGATGGGGTTGGTTTTCTCCTGGCGCCATTCCATGGGTTGGCCTATTGCGCGGCTAATCGTGGGAGTCCACAGGGACCTGTAGGAAGAGGGACGGAAACACACCCCCTTTTCCCAGGTTATGCTGCAAGGGCGGGTCCCGCCAGGCTCAGTTCTAGAGCGGATGGCGGGAGATCGGGATCGGGTTTAGAGTTTAGAATTTAATATAAGAAGGCTTGTTTTGCAGCCTGTGAAGGTTGCTTTTAATGCAATCCTCCTGGGGGCCGCCTACTCCTCTTTCTTTAGTTGTTTGACAGGGAGGGCAGGAGGTAGGCGACCCTGGTGGGAATTGGCTTCAGAGCGTCATCAGGGTGCGTCAAGGCGAGGGTCCGAGCCTCGAGGGGGGAGGGAACAGGCGGGTCCTGGGGGGATTGTGGGTATGCATGCTTAATCAGCAACACAAAGGGGGCTTTTGGAAGCGCTTTTTGGGGGGATGGGTGCATCCGGGGAATGAAGCAATCAGGCGATTAGAGGCAGATTCCTCGCACACACAAAGGAAAAAGAGGGGGGGGGTTCTTTGCAAGGGAGTTGCACTTACCGTGACCTTGGTGGCTAATGCAGGAAGCTGGATGGTGCTAAAATTTTTGATCGAATTATCTTGGGGAATTGCCGTCCGCCGAGACCGCTCCTTAAGGGGCGGCTTCGGCCGAGCGCTAGGGCCTGCAAGCTGAATTCATACAGCTGCCCTGCGCTTTGGCAAACACCACCCACCCAAATCATGAGTGGATCTGTGTTTGCAGCAACCCCTTAAGTTGGGGCCTGTCCTGACAGTGCTGCGGTATCAGGACGGGCCCAGATTTTAATCCAGGGAGGGCCAGTCAGCCAATTGGCCCTCCCGCCTCTACTGGTCGAAAAACAGAAAGAGAAGAGGAGGGGAGAGGGAAACAGTTTTCTTACGGAAATTAGGAAGTAATTTTCGGAAGGCACGATTGGGATCAATGATCTGTGACGGCTTTATCCATCCCAGACCAGAGTCGTTTTAACCTGACTCATGAGGTCCCTTCCCCAGAGATTGACATGGATGTCTAAAACGATGGGGCGGACTGTGAGCTGCCGCTCGAGTCCTGGGCTGTTGACCGTGAGCGGGCGGATGCTCCGTCTCGCGGTTTGTCTCCCCCCCACCCCCCAGATGTGCGGGCAAGCCTCGGTCGGCCACTGGTCGGGCCACTCGGCTGCTCTGATGACGGTAACATCAGCGCCGGTGTCCACCAGGCCCTTGAACTTACATCCTTCTATGGCGAGCTCCAGGTATGGGCGGGAGCTCCCGATAGGTGTCTCCACCGCTGCGACGGTGGTGTAGGCTGCGCCATGTTGGCTGCTGGGGCTCGTAGCCTTTATTGGGTCGGCAGCGGGCAGCGCATGGGGCAAGAGAATCAGCTGAGCGCAGCTGGCTCCGGCAGGCAACTCCTGTGGGATGTTTGTCCAGACCTGGAGATGGATGGGTCCTTGGTGCGTGGAGTCGATCACTCCGGGGACGATGAACAGTCCCTGTTCAGCGGCAGAGGCCTTTGGCAGCACCAGCCCAATAGTCCCGGTAGGGATGGGCTCGTCATACTGGGTTGGGGCGACAAGAACCTCGTGGGGGAACTTAAAGGAGATGGGCTGGGTGCATGCGAGCGAGATGCCACGAGAGGGGGGTGGTTTTGGCAGGGGCCTTGGTGTTTGGGTCTGCTCTAGTACTCTCCTCCTTGGTCCTGGGCTGGGGAGACGCCCGGGCGGGAGTTTCCCGACGGGCAGTCGTTTCTCCAGTGGAAGCCTTTCTGGCAACGTGGGCACCGGGTTTTAGGTGGCCTTTTCCTCCTGGGGGAGGACCCTCCTCCATCGGGGTTGTAGGCCCCCCCACCGGGCTGCCTACACTCCCTTCGGAAGTGTCCGGGTCTGCCGCAGTTAAAGCAGTCATCCTGAGGCTGCCTCCCGCCGGTGGAGAGTGCTGCGGCGAGGAGGCTAGCTTGGTGAGCGGAGGACCCGATGTCCTGGCAAGCCTTAAGCATGTCGGCCAGTTCAGGATTTTTGCCCAGGCCCGTGATCGCCCTGCGGCACTCCGTGGAGGCGTTCTCTTTTGCGAGGCGCATGAGGAGCTCGTTTTGGGCCTCCTCGCTATCTACCTGCCTCTTGAGCGCTTCCTGGAGCCTGTTCACAAACTCGGCATAGGGCTCTTGGGGTTTTTGCCGGATGGAGGAGAAACTCTGGGTTGGCTGGCCGGCGTTGGGGACCTTAACAAATGCCTTATAGGCGCACTCAGAGGCGACCGTAAGGGTGGCCTCAGGCAGGACAATCTGATCGTTGGGGTTGGCGAAAGCATCGAAGCCGTAAAGCTGCGCGGCGGTGTAGGCGCCGCCAGAGGTGGCTGCTCTGTTGAAGCACTGCTGCCGGAACTCACTTTCCCAGACCACAAATTGTGCAGGGCTCAGGAGCATCCCCACCCCCCCCCCCCCCCCCCCCCCCCCCCCCCACCCCCCGCCCCCCCCCCCCCCCCCCCCCCCCCCCCCCCCCCCCCTCCCACCCCCCCCCCCCCCCCCCCCCCCCCCCCACCCCCCCCCCCCCCCCCCCCCCCCCCCCCGCACCCCCCCCCCCCCCCACCCCCCCCCCCCCCCACCCCCCCCCCCCCCCACCCCCCCCCCCCCCCACCCCCCCCCCCCCCCACCCCCCCCCCCCCCCACCCCCCCCCCCCCCCACCCCCCCCCCCCCCCACCCCCCCCCCCCCCCACCCCCCCCCCCCCCCACCCCCCCCCCCCCCCACCCCCCCCCCCCCCCACCCCCCCCCCCCCCCACCCCCCCCCCCCCCCACCCCCCCCCCCCCCCACCCCCCCCCCCCCCCACCCCCCCCCCCCCCCACCCCCCCCCCCCCCCACCCCCCCCCCCCCCCACCCCCCCCCCCCCCCACCCCCCCCCCCCCCCACCCCCCCCCCCCCCCACCCCCCCCCCCCCCCACCCCCCCCCCCCCCCACCCCCCCCCCCCCCCACCCCCCCCCCCCCCCACCCCCCCCCCCCCCCACCCCCCCCCCCCCCCACCCCCCCCCCCCCCCACCCCCCCCCCCCCCCACCCCCCCCCCCCCCCACCCCCCCCCCCCCCCACCCCCCCCCCCCCCCACCCCCCCCCCCCCCCACCCCCCCCCCCCCCCACCCCCCCCCCCCCCCACCCCCCCCCCCCCCCACCCCCCCCCCCCCCCACCCCCCCCCCCCCCCACCCCCCCCCCCCCCCACCCCCCCCCCCCCCCACCCCCCCCCCCCCCCACCCCCCCCCCCCCCCACCCCCCCCCCCCCCCACCCCCCCCCCCCCCCACCCCCCCCCCCCCCCACCCCCCCCCCCCCCCACCCCCCCCCCCCCCCACCCCCCCCCCCCCCCACCCCCCCCCCCCCCCACCCCCCCCCCCCCCCACCCCCCCCCCCCCCCACCCCCCCCCCCCCCCACCCCCCCCCCCCCCCACCCCCCCCCCCCCCCACCCCCCCCCCCCCCCACCCCCCCCCCCCCCCACCCCCCCCCCCCCCCACCCCCCCCCCCCCCCACCCCCCCCCCCCCCCACCCCCCCCCCCCCCCACCCCCCCCCCCCCCCACCCCCCCCCCCCCCCACCCCCCCCCCCCCCCACCCCCCCCCCCCCCCACCCCCCCCCCCCCCCACCCCCCCCCCCCCCCACCCCCCCCCCCCCCCACCCCCCCCCCCCCCCACCCCCCCCCCCCCCCACCCCCCCCCCCCCCCACCCCCCCCCCCCCCCACCCCCCCCCCCCCCCACCCCCCCCCCCCCCCACCCCCCCCCCCCCCCACCCCCCCCCCCCCCCACCCCCCCCCCCCCCCACCCCCCCCCCCCCCCACCCCCCCCCCCCCCCACCCCCCCCCCCCCCCACCCCCCCCCCCCCCCACCCCCCCCCCCCCCCACCCCCCCCCCCCCCCACCCCCCCCCCCCCCCACCCCCCCCCCCCCCCACCCCCCCCCCCCCCCACCCCCCCCCCCCCCCACCCCCCCCCCCCCCCACCCCCCCCCCCCCCCACCCCCCCCCCCCCCCACCCCCCCCCCCCCCCACCCCCCCCCCCCCCCACCCCCCCCCCCCCCCACCCCCCCCCCCCCCCACCCCCCCCCCCCCCCACCCCCCCCCCCCCCCACCCCCCCCCCCCCCCACCCCCCCCCCCCCCCACCCCCCCCCCCCCCCACCCCCCCCCCCCCCCACCCCCCCCCCCCCCCACCCCCCCCCCCCCCCACCCCCCCCCCCCCCCACCCCCCCCCCCCCCCACCCCCCCCCCCCCCCACCCCCCCCCCCCCCCACCCCCCCCCCCCCCCACCCCCCCCCCCCCCCACCCCCCCCCCCCCCCACCCCCCCCCCCCCCCACCCCCCCCCCCCCCCACCCCCCCCCCCCCCCACCCCCCCCCCCCCCCACCCCCCCCCCCCCCCACCCCCCCCCCCCCCCACCCCCCCCCCCCCCCACCCCCCCCCCCCCCCACCCCCCCCCCCCCCCACCCCCCCCCCCCCCCACCCCCCCCCCCCCCCACCCCCCCCCCCCCCCACCCCCCCCCCCCCCCACCCCCCCCCCCCCCCACCCCCCCCCCCCCCCACCCCCCCCCCCCCCCACCCCCCCCCCCCCCCACCCCCCCCCCCCCCCACCCCCCCCCCCCCCCACCCCCCCCCCCCCCCACCCCCCCCCCCCCCCACCCCCCCCCCCCCCCACCCCCCCCCCCCCCCACCCCCCCCCCCCCCCACCCCCCCCCCCCCCCACCCCCCCCCCCCCCCACCCCCCCCCCCCCCCACCCCCCCCCCCCCCCACCCCCCCCCCCCCCCACCCCCCCCCCCCCCCACCCCCCCCCCCCCCCACCCCCCCCCCCCCCCACCCCCCCCCCCCCCCACCCCCCCCCCCCCCCACCCCCCCCCCCCCCCACCCCCCCCCCCCCCCACCCCCCCCCCCCCCCACCCCCCCCCCCCCCCACCCCCCCCCCCCCCCACCCCCCCCCCCCCCCACCCCCCCCCCCCCCCACCCCCCCCCCCCCCCACCCCCCCCCCCCCCCACCCCCCCCCCCCCCCACCCCCCCCCCCCCCCACCCCCCCCCCCCCCCACCCCCCCCCCCCCCCACCCCCCCCCCCCCCCACCCCCCCCCCCCCCCACCCCCCCCCCCCCCCACCCCCCCCCCCCCCCACCCCCCCCCCCCCCCACCCCCCCCCCCCCCCACCCCCCCCCCCCCCCACCCCCCCCCCCCCCCACCCCCCCCCCCCCCCACCCCCCCCCCCCCCCACCCCCCCCCCCCCCCACCCCCCCCCCCCCCCACCCCCCCCCCCCCCCACCCCCCCCCCCCCCCACCCCCCCCCCCCCCCACCCCCCCCCCCCCCCACCCCCCCCCCCCCCCACCCCCCCCCCCCCCCACCCCCCCCCCCCCCCACCCCCCCCCCCCCCCACCCCCCCCCCCCCCCACCCCCCCCCCCCCCCACCCCCCCCCCCCCCCACCCCCCCCCCCCCCCACCCCCCCCCCCCCCCACCCCCCCCCCCCCCCACCCCCCCCCCCCCCCACCCCCCCCCCCCCCCACCCCCCCCCCCCCCCACCCCCCCCCCCCCCCACCCCCCCCCCCCCCCACCCCCCCCCCCCCCCACCCCCCCCCCCCCCCACCCCCCCCCCCCCCCACCCCCCCCCCCCCCCACCCCCCCCCCCCCCCACCCCCCCCCCCCCCCACCCCCCCCCCCCCCCACCCCCCCCCCCCCCCACCCCCCCCCCCCCCCACCCCCCCCCCCCCCCACCCCCCCCCCCCCCCACCCCCCCCCCCCCCCACCCCCCCCCCCCCCCACCCCCCCCCCCCCCCACCCCCCCCCCCCCCCACCCCCCCCCCCCCCCACCCCCCCCCCCCCCCACCCCCCCCCCCCCCCACCCCCCCCCCCCCCCACCCCCCCCCCCCCCCACCCCCCCCCCCCCCCACCCCCCCCCCCCCCCACCCCCCCCCCCCCCCACCCCCCCCCCCCCCCACCCCCCCCCCCCCCCACCCCCCCCCCCCCCCACCCCCCCCCCCCCCCACCCCCCCCCCCCCCCACCCCCCCCCCCCCCCACCCCCCCCCCCCCCCACCCCCCCCCCCCCCCACCCCCCCCCCCCCCCACCCCCCCCCCCCCCCACCCCCCCCCCCCCCCACCCCCCCCCCCCCCCACCCCCCCCCCCCCCCACCCCCCCCCCCCCCCACCCCCCCCCCCCCCCACCCCCCCCCCCCCCCACCCCCCCCCCCCCCCACCCCCCCCCCCCCCCACCCCCCCCCCCCCCCACCCCCCCCCCCCCCCACCCCCCCCCCCCCCCACCCCCCCCCCCCCCCACCCCCCCCCCCCCCCACCCCCCCCCCCCCCCACCCCCCCCCCCCCCCACCCCCCCCCCCCCCCACCCCCCCCCCCCCCCACCCCCCCCCCCCCCCACCCCCCCCCCCCCCCACCCCCCCCCCCCCCCACCCCCCCCCCCCCCCACCCCCCCCCCCCCCCACCCCCCCCCCCCCCCACCCCCCCCCCCCCCCACCCCCCCCCCCCCCCACCCCCCCCCCCCCCCACCCCCCCCCCCCCCCACCCCCCCCCCCCCCCACCCCCCCCCCCCCCCACCCCCCCCCCCCCCCACCCCCCCCCCCCCCCACCCCCCCCCCCCCCCACCCCCCCCCCCCCCCACCCCCCCCCCCCCCCACCCCCCCCCCCCCCCACCCCCCCCCCCCCCCACCCCCCCCCCCCCCCACCCCCCCCCCCCCCCACCCCCCCCCCCCCCCACCCCCCCCCCCCCCCACCCCCCCCCCCCCCCACCCCCCCCCCCCCCCACCCCCCCCCCCCCCCACCCCCCCCCCCCCCCACCCCCCCCCCCCCCCACCCCCCCCCCCCCCCACCCCCCCCCCCCCCCACCCCCCCCCCCCCCCACCCCCCCCCCCCCCCACCCCCCCCCCCCCCCACCCCCCCCCCCCCCCACCCCCCCCCCCCCCCACCCCCCCCCCCCCCCACCCCCCCCCCCCCCCACCCCCCCCCCCCCCCACCCCCCCCCCCCCCCACCCCCCCCCCCCCCCACCCCCCCCCCCCCCCACCCCCCCCCCCCCCCACCCCCCCCCCCCCCCACCCCCCCCCCCCCCCACCCCCCCCCCCCCCCACCCCCCCCCCCCCCCACCCCCCCCCCCCCCCACCCCCCCCCCCCCCCACCCCCCCCCCCCCCCACCCCCCCCCCCCCCCACCCCCCCCCCCCCCCACCCCCCCCCCCCCCCACCCCCCCCCCCCCCCACCCCCCCCCCCCCCCACCCCCCCCCCCCCCCACCCCCCCCCCCCCCCACCCCCCCCCCCCCCCACCCCCCCCCCCCCCCACCCCCCCCCCCCCCCACCCCCCCCCCCCCCCACCCCCCCCCCCCCCCACCCCCCCCCCCCCCCACCCCCCCCCCCCCCCACCCCCCCCCCCCCCCACCCCCCCCCCCCCCCACCCCCCCCCCCCCCCACCCCCCCCCCCCCCCACCCCCCCCCCCCCCCACCCCCCCCCCCCCCCACCCCCCCCCCCCCCCACCCCCCCCCCCCCCCACCCCCCCCCCCCCCCACCCCCCCCCCCCCCCACCCCCCCCCCCCCCCACCCCCCCCCCCCCCCACCCCCCCCCCCCCCCACCCCCCCCCCCCCCCACCCCCCCCCCCCCCCACCCCCCCCCCCCCCCACCCCCCCCCCCCCCCACCCCCCCCCCCCCCCACCCCCCCCCCCCCCCACCCCCCCCCCCCCCCACCCCCCCCCCCCCCCACCCCCCCCCCCCCCCACCCCCCCCCCCCCCCACCCCCCCCCCCCCCCACCCCCCCCCCCCCCCACCCCCCCCCCCCCCCACCCCCCCCCCCCCCCACCCCCCCCCCCCCCCACCCCCCCCCCCCCCCACCCCCCCCCCCCCCCACCCCCCCCCCCCCCCACCCCCCCCCCCCCCCACCCCCCCCCCCCCCCACCCCCCCCCCCCCCCACCCCCCCCCCCCCCCACCCCCCCCCCCCCCCACCCCCCCCCCCCCCCACCCCCCCCCCCCCCCACCCCCCCCCCCCCCCACCCCCCCCCCCCCCCACCCCCCCCCCCCCCCACCCCCCCCCCCCCCCACCCCCCCCCCCCCCCACCCCCCCCCCCCCCCACCCCCCCCCCCCCCCACCCCCCCCCCCCCCCACCCCCCCCCCCCCCCACCCCCCCCCCCCCCCACCCCCCCCCCCCCCCACCCCCCCCCCCCCCCACCCCCCCCCCCCCCCACCCCCCCCCCCCCCCACCCCCCCCCCCCCCCACCCCCCCCCCCCCCCACCCCCCCCCCCCCCCACCCCCCCCCCCCCCCACCCCCCCCCCCCCCCACCCCCCCCCCCCCCCACCCCCCCCCCCCCCCACCCCCCCCCCCCCCCACCCCCCCCCCCCCCCACCCCCCCCCCCCCCCACCCCCCCCCCCCCCCACCCCCCCCCCCCCCCACCCCCCCCCCCCCCCACCCCCCCCCCCCCCCACCCCCCCCCCCCCCCACCCCCCCCCCCCCCCACCCCCCCCCCCCCCCACCCCCCCCCCCCCCCACCCCCCCCCCCCCCCACCCCCCCCCCCCCCCACCCCCCCCCCCCCCCACCCCCCCCCCCCCCCACCCCCCCCCCCCCCCACCCCCCCCCCCCCCCACCCCCCCCCCCCCCCACCCCCCCCCCCCCCCACCCCCCCCCCCCCCCACCCCCCCCCCCCCCCACCCCCCCCCCCCCCCACCCCCCCCCCCCCCCACCCCCCCCCCCCCCCACCCCCCCCCCCCCCCACCCCCCCCCCCCCCCACCCCCCCCCCCCCCCACCCCCCCCCCCCCCCACCCCCCCCCCCCCCCACCCCCCCCCCCCCCCACCCCCCCCCCCCCCCACCCCCCCCCCCCCCCACCCCCCCCCCCCCCCACCCCCCCCCCCCCCCACCCCCCCCCCCCCCCACCCCCCCCCCCCCCCACCCCCCCCCCCCCCCACCCCCCCCCCCCCCCACCCCCCCCCCCCCCCACCCCCCCCCCCCCCCACCCCCCCCCCCCCCCACCCCCCCCCCCCCCCACCCCCCCCCCCCCCCACCCCCCCCCCCCCCCACCCCCCCCCCCCCCCACCCCCCCCCCCCCCCACCCCCCCCCCCCCCCACCCCCCCCCCCCCCCACCCCCCCCCCCCCCCACCCCCCCCCCCCCCCACCCCCCCCCCCCCCCACCCCCCCCCCCCCCCACCCCCCCCCCCCCCCACCCCCCCCCCCCCCCACCCCCCCCCCCCCCCACCCCCCCCCCCCCCCACCCCCCCCCCCCCCCACCCCCCCCCCCCCCCACCCCCCCCCCCCCCCACCCCCCCCCCCCCCCACCCCCCCCCCCCCCCACCCCCCCCCCCCCCCACCCCCCCCCCCCCCCACCCCCCCCCCCCCCCACCCCCCCCCCCCCCCACCCCCCCCCCCCCCCACCCCCCCCCCCCCCCACCCCCCCCCCCCCCCACCCCCCCCCCCCCCCACCCCCCCCCCCCCCCACCCCCCCCCCCCCCCACCCCCCCCCCCCCCCACCCCCCCCCCCCCCCACCCCCCCCCCCCCCCACCCCCCCCCCCCCCCACCCCCCCCCCCCCCCACCCCCCCCCCCCCCCACCCCCCCCCCCCCCCACCCCCCCCCCCCCCCACCCCCCCCCCCCCCCACCCCCCCCCCCCCCCACCCCCCCCCCCCCCCACCCCCCCCCCCCCCCACCCCCCCCCCCCCCCACCCCCCCCCCCCCCCACCCCCCCCCCCCCCCACCCCCCCCCCCCCCCACCCCCCCCCCCCCCCACCCCCCCCCCCCCCCACCCCCCCCCCCCCCCACCCCCCCCCCCCCCCACCCCCCCCCCCCCCCACCCCCCCCCCCCCCCACCCCCCCCCCCCCCCACCCCCCCCCCCCCCCACCCCCCCCCCCCCCCACCCCCCCCCCCCCCCACCCCCCCCCCCCCCCACCCCCCCCCCCCCCCACCCCCCCCCCCCCCCACCCCCCCCCCCCCCCACCCCCCCCCCCCCCCACCCCCCCCCCCCCCCACCCCCCCCCCCCCCCACCCCCCCCCCCCCCCACCCCCCCCCCCCCCCACCCCCCCCCCCCCCCACCCCCCCCCCCCCCCACCCCCCCCCCCCCCCACCCCCCCCCCCCCCCACCCCCCCCCCCCCCCACCCCCCCCCCCCCCCACCCCCCCCCCCCCCCACCCCCCCCCCCCCCCACCCCCCCCCCCCCCCACCCCCCCCCCCCCCCACCCCCCCCCCCCCCCACCCCCCCCCCCCCCCACCCCCCCCCCCCCCCACCCCCCCCCCCCCCCACCCCCCCCCCCCCCCACCCCCCCCCCCCCCCACCCCCCCCCCCCCCCACCCCCCCCCCCCCCCACCCCCCCCCCCCCCCACCCCCCCCCCCCCCCACCCCCCCCCCCCCCCACCCCCCCCCCCCCCCACCCCCCCCCCCCCCCACCCCCCCCCCCCCCCACCCCCCCCCCCCCCCACCCCCCCCCCCCCCCACCCCCCCCCCCCCCCACCCCCCCCCCCCCCCACCCCCCCCCCCCCCCACCCCCCCCCCCCCCCACCCCCCCCCCCCCCCACCCCCCCCCCCCCCCACCCCCCCCCCCCCCCACCCCCCCCCCCCCCCACCCCCCCCCCCCCCCACCCCCCCCCCCCCCCACCCCCCCCCCCCCCCACCCCCCCCCCCCCCCACCCCCCCCCCCCCCCACCCCCCCCCCCCCCCACCCCCCCCCCCCCCCACCCCCCCCCCCCCCCACCCCCCCCCCCCCCCACCCCCCCCCCCCCCCACCCCCCCCCCCCCCCACCCCCCCCCCCCCCCACCCCCCCCCCCCCCCACCCCCCCCCCCCCCCACCCCCCCCCCCCCCCACCCCCCCCCCCCCCCACCCCCCCCCCCCCCCACCCCCCCCCCCCCCCACCCCCCCCCCCCCCCACCCCCCCCCCCCCCCACCCCCCCCCCCCCCCACCCCCCCCCCCCCCCACCCCCCCCCCCCCCCACCCCCCCCCCCCCCCACCCCCCCCCCCCCCCACCCCCCCCCCCCCCCACCCCCCCCCCCCCCCACCCCCCCCCCCCCCCACCCCCCCCCCCCCCCACCCCCCCCCCCCCCCACCCCCCCCCCCCCCCACCCCCCCCCCCCCCCACCCCCCCCCCCCCCCACCCCCCCCCCCCCCCACCCCCCCCCCCCCCCACCCCCCCCCCCCCCCACCCCCCCCCCCCCCCACCCCCCCCCCCCCCCACCCCCCCCCCCCCCCACCCCCCCCCCCCCCCACCCCCCCCCCCCCCCACCCCCCCCCCCCCCCACCCCCCCCCCCCCCCACCCCCCCCCCCCCCCACCCCCCCCCCCCCCCACCCCCCCCCCCCCCCACCCCCCCCCCCCCCCACCCCCCCCCCCCCCCACCCCCCCCCCCCCCCACCCCCCCCCCCCCCCACCCCCCCCCCCCCCCACCCCCCCCCCCCCCCACCCCCCCCCCCCCCCACCCCCCCCCCCCCCCACCCCCCCCCCCCCCCACCCCCCCCCCCCCCCACCCCCCCCCCCCCCCACCCCCCCCCCCCCCCACCCCCCCCCCCCCCCACCCCCCCCCCCCCCCACCCCCCCCCCCCCCCACCCCCCCCCCCCCCCACCCCCCCCCCCCCCCACCCCCCCCCCCCCCCACCCCCCCCCCCCCCCACCCCCCCCCCCCCCCACCCCCCCCCCCCCCCACCCCCCCCCCCCCCCACCCCCCCCCCCCCCCACCCCCCCCCCCCCCCACCCCCCCCCCCCCCCACCCCCCCCCCCCCCCACCCCCCCCCCCCCCCACCCCCCCCCCCCCCCACCCCCCCCCCCCCCCACCCCCCCCCCCCCCCACCCCCCCCCCCCCCCACCCCCCCCCCCCCCCACCCCCCCCCCCCCCCACCCCCCCCCCCCCCCACCCCCCCCCCCCCCCACCCCCCCCCCCCCCCACCCCCCCCCCCCCCCACCCCCCCCCCCCCCCACCCCCCCCCCCCCCCACCCCCCCCCCCCCCCACCCCCCCCCCCCCCCACCCCCCCCCCCCCCCACCCCCCCCCCCCCCCACCCCCCCCCCCCCCCACCCCCCCCCCCCCCCACCCCCCCCCCCCCCCACCCCCCCCCCCCCCCACCCCCCCCCCCCCCCACCCCCCCCCCCCCCCACCCCCCCCCCCCCCCACCCCCCCCCCCCCCCACCCCCCCCCCCCCCCACCCCCCCCCCCCCCCACCCCCCCCCCCCCCCACCCCCCCCCCCCCCCACCCCCCCCCCCCCCCACCCCCCCCCCCCCCCACCCCCCCCCCCCCCCACCCCCCCCCCCCCCCACCCCCCCCCCCCCCCACCCCCCCCCCCCCCCACCCCCCCCCCCCCCCACCCCCCCCCCCCCCCACCCCCCCCCCCCCCCACCCCCCCCCCCCCCCACCCCCCCCCCCCCCCACCCCCCCCCCCCCCCACCCCCCCCCCCCCCCACCCCCCCCCCCCCCCACCCCCCCCCCCCCCCACCCCCCCCCGATAGATAGATAGATAGATAGATAGATAGATAGATAGATAGATAGATAGTGTGAATATGTAAAAAAATTCATGCAGGTTACTATTGGCAACTACAAACGTGGAATCTGGAGGAGTTGTTCATTACATACACTCTCGATAACCCCTATCAAACTGACTTGGGCTGTGATACAAAGCAGTCAGCCACTGGGACAGGGGTCTGCAACCTGCGGCTCTCCAGATGTTCATGGACTACAATTCCATCAGCCCCTGCCAGCATGAACATCTGGAGAGCCGCAGGTTGCAGACCCCTGCACTGGGAAATCTTCATGCAGACTTATTTGGAAAGTGTCTGACTCCAAAGCAGCTGCAGCATATTCTACATAAACAGCCTCCTTAGTTCCCAGACCTGGTTGCATCTTTGCAGCTAATGTCAAACTGATCCAGCAACTGTCACCTATAGATCGTGGGTCCCACAGTTGGGGAGAAGTCTCTTGCCCCAGTCGAAAAGCTGGTAGGATCCAGTCCAAGTGAGAACACTGATAAAACAAACTCAGTAGGCACAACTGGGCAATAGTTTCTTGGATCAAGTTGGTTTTATGCAACTCTTCAGGGCAGGATAATATATTTCAAATACCTGGCATGATATCATATTTTTAATGGCTGCTATGTGATCAATTAAGTATCCCCTTTGCAGAAACCCGGGGGGGGGGGGGAAATGTCAGCATTCCTACTTGCTAAAGCAAATCTTTACAGATAGTGGGATTTTTTAGAATCAAGACCTGGTTTGGGTTGGCCAAAAAGAATCCCAGACTTGTGATCGGTTCACAGTTTAACTTTGAAACCCTCATAAAAAGCGCAAAGCGGGTGCGGTCGCTTGCGTTCTAGCTTAGGTTTGTAAATTAGCCTGTGGCTTAAGAGTCTTTTTTCCGTGCCGTTTGCTCACTTGAGATTGTTTTGAAAAGCTGTTTTCAATTAAAACCTGATCTAAACCAGAAAACGGTTATCTGGTATGATGTCTGAGCTGCCACGTGTTAAGAGCAGTCGAAGTGGGGAGGGACAAAATCTCGGAAATGACAAAGAATAAGTGTTCCAAAAGCGAAAACTTGGACGATACCTTTTGCTAAGACTGGCTGATCAATCCCAAAGCAGTGCAGAGGTTGCGGAGTTCCCTAGAAGACCTCATCCAACTGGCTAGTTGGGTTTTTTTTTAAAACGGAGGGGGGGCTGGGGGCTGGGAAGGAGAGAACCCAATTCGATCCAAAGCCAGGATTTCAGTCATCCTGCAGTTCCAAGCTGGAACATAAAATATGCAGCATACGAAATTGGATTCCTTGGGGATATATGCCAACACATTTCAGGCTGCGGGGACAGGGAAGCAGGAAAATAAAAGGCCGCACTTCCTTTGAAAATGATGACGTCAATCTTCTGTCTTGCCCAGGATAATTACGTAGACACCTGCCCAGTGGTGGGATCCAAAGATTTTAATAACAGGTTCCGATGGTGGTGGGATTCAAACAGTGGCGCCGCCGCACACACGCACCTCCAGTCCCGATTGGGCAGGGAGGTTGCTTTAGTAACCCCTTCTCGGCACTCAGAAAAAAATTAGTAACCACTTCTGGAGAAGTAGTGAGAACTGGTTGGTTCCCACCTCTGTACCTGCCCTCCCGCTGCCGCAAGGTCAAGAGCAGCAGAGGAACAAAGACAAGACTTCCAACTCTTATGATTCTGTATTGTGTATACCTGCATGGTAGGTGGTTGGACTTGATGGCCCTGGTGATCTCCCAACTCTGTGATTCTATGAGATGAACTTCAGATGGTGAACAAGGTAAAGCGTCAGGAGAAACCAAACTGGAGTAATGTTACCCAGTGGGAGGGAGGGAGGGAGGGAGGGATGGGTGCGTCAGTCGGTCGGTCGGTTGGTCAGTCAGTCACTGGCCTATTGGTTTAGCAGTGTGAGTGTTGAACTCAGGTTCAAATCCACATTCTGACGTGGAAGCTTGCTGGGGGACCTTGGGCCAGTGACACCCTTTCAGCCTAACCCACCTCACAAGGTTGTTGTTGGGAGGATCAAATGGAGAAGAGGAGAATGCCGTTAGCTGTTTTGGGTCCCCATGTTGAAGACATGTGGGGTGTAAATATATTTATAACTACGTCTATTTATTTATTTATTTGTTTGTTTGTTTATATACCGCCCTCCCCAAAGGCTCAGGGCGGTATCCATCAATAATAAAACAATTTAAAACATCATAATATATAGATTACATAAGATAATACATAAAACCAAGACTACAGATGGCTTCAACCCCTCCCTCCCCCCTTTATGTACCCACGGGAGGCCAGATGTTCTTATGGCGGAGTTGACATCATTCTGGCTGGCCAAACGCCTGGCGGAACAGGTCCGTTTTACAGGCCCTGAGGAAACTTTGCAAGTCCCGCAGGGCCCTGATCTCACCTGGAAGCCTGTTCCACCAGGTAGGGGCCAGAGCCGTGAAGGCCCTGGCCCTTGTAGAGGCCAGCTGGATCGCCTTGGGGCCAGGGATCACCAGTAGGTCCGCCTCCGACGAGCGGAGGGGCCTAGAAGGGCGATATAGGGAGAGACGGTCCCTCAGATAAGCAGGGCTGTCTGCCTCCAGCCATTGTGGACTGTGTTTGGGCTGAGCCTCTGCTTGCAGTCATTTGCCCCTGGAATGTGCTGCTCAGTTTATCCTTACAACAGCCCTGTGAGGTAGGGTCCTGACAGACCCTAGGTCTCCTAGCAAGCTTCCTTGGCAGAGTGGGTATTCAAAGCTGGGTTTCCCAGTTAACTTCCCTAGTGGGTGAATCAGAGAAGATACTTCTTTTTGCTAGATTGAGTTACACTATCCAATCTCCGAACGATATTTTTTTTAAAAAATATCATATGCTTACATGTAATTTCCCTTAATGTCCACAATAATGCACTTATTTGGCCATTTGTTTCATTCATGTCTGAGTGAGGGAGTCAATTTGAGGAGGCTGTAATTAAATTTTTAGAGCAGCCTCCAAGTTAAAGGGAAACTTTATCAGCATGGAATGAAATACTGACTTGTTGCGTCCCATTACCTCCCGTGACATTTGTGTGCCGGTTGAACCCGGAGGTATCATTTGTCATCACCCAGGCAACAGAATCTGTCCTGGTCGGCCACATCCATCCCCGCCGCAACCTCATTGGCGAGAACGTCTGGGCTCCCTGACTGGCTAGATCTATCGATCGCTTTGGAGGCTGGAAACCACTGTTGATTCTCTGGCTCGAAATGGATACTTCTGTGCAGTTGAAGCCCTCAAAGATGTCGAGAAGAAACCACGCACTTGAAGGATGCCCACACGTGAGACAAATGCTGTTGTGCACACACAAAAAATAAATAACTGCACACATTCAGAAAAAAACCCATAAGCCAGATGGACTGTGGCATTGTGTTTTGGTAATGCAGACCACCAGAGTGTTCAGTCAGCTATTAGAAGAATTTGGATTTATATCCCCCCTTTCTCTCCTGCAGGAGACTCAAAGGGGCTGACAATCTCCTTACCCTTCCCCCCTCACAACAAACACCCTGTGAGGTGGGTGAGGCTGAGAGAGCTCCGAGAAGCTGTGACTAGCCCAAGGTCACCCAGCTGGCATGTGTGGGAGTGTACAGGCTAATCTGAATTCCCCAGATAAGCCTCCACAGCTCAGGCGGCAAAGCTGGGAATCAAACCCAGTTCCTCCAGATTAGATACACGAGCTCTTAACCTCCTACGCCACTGCTGCTCATTAGATGCATGGTGATGAATGGAGATTCAAGTCTGCTTTGTAGCACACAACCAGGGTTGGCCCATGTGCCAATGATGTATACTGTTGTAAGCAAGGGCCCCTATGATCCATGCACATGACAGGTTAGTTTACTTAAACTGCCCTTGTGGAACTGCCTTTGAAAACTGCTCAGAAGCGGGAACTGAAATCAGCGGGTGATTTCAAGGGACTTAGTTTGGCGTAACTTCAGAAAGGACGTCACTGACCATCTTTTAGAGCATTCAGGAGCAATCCAGGCCCCAAACATGAAGTGAGTAAGACCACTGTTTTGTTATATGATTATATTAAATAAATACGTTATTTCATTATATTAACTGGATCTTCCAGATAACTTCTGTAAATAAATAGAAGAAGCAGCTGGTTTTTACACTCTGCTCTTCTTCTCTGCCAAAAGTTGTCACAAAGCGGCTTACAATCTCCCCCTCTGGCACATCCAGTTCAAAAGATTAGCCAGTAGAAGAGAGAGAAGAATAGTTTTGGATTTATATTCCCCCCTTTTCTCCTGTAAGGAGATTCAAAGGGGCTTACAAACTTCTTTCCCTTCCCCCCTCACAACAAACACCGTGTGAGGTAGCTGGGGCTGAGAGAGCTCCGAAGAATTGTGACTAGCCCAAGGTCACCCAACTGGCATGTGTTGGAGTGCACAAGCTAATCCAGTTCCCCAGATAAGCTTCCACAGCTCAGGCGGCAGAGCTGGGAATCAAACCAGGTTCTCCAGATTAGAGTGCACCTGCTCTTAACCACTACACCACGCTGGCTCTCAGTAGACGACGTGAAAGACCACTCCTTGAGAAAGACGTCTCTTTAAGATGCTGGAGAGCTCCTGCCAGTTAGAGTAGGTAAGGCTGAGTAATCAGAGGACCCCTGCCAGTCAGAGCAGACAAGACTGAATGATCAGAGGGCCCCTGCCAGTCAGAGCAGACAAGACTGGGCTCGATAGACCAACCATCTGATTCAGTCTAAAACAGCTTCCTGTGTTCGACAAAAATAATATCCTGCAGAATGTAAGTAACATTTGCAGAATGTGCCATCTACTGGTAGGCATTCAATATAGCTTTTCCGCTGACTAGCCTCAACACAGATTGAGAGTTTGGTGGTTTGAATGGCAGCATTGACGGGTGGCCTTTTAGTTCACGAACACCGAAGGGGACATGCAATATTGAAACAAGAGGTTTGTACGTGTGCTGGAGTCACATTTGAGCTGCTAGTGATGCCAAGGATAGTTCAGAAGAGGGTAGCAAAGGGTGATTAAGAGATCGGAGGGAGCCCCTTTCCCTCTTCAAGACTAAGAAAGCTGAAAATCCCTTCTGCTGGCCACAGTACGATGACTAAGGAGCCACACTGGATTTCATTCTCCGTCTTTTTATTTACATTTCCCAAACAATCACAGCTGTGCCATTACGCTCATTTGGAAAACGCCACGACCAGCTTTCGCTCTGCGCGAAGGAATCGCCGCGCACTCCAGTCAGTCTGAAAGTCAACAAACTTTTCACAAAAGCAAGGGACAACCCAGCAGTGTCTGGAACTGAGGCAAGACCACATCATGCCACAGATAAGGGCTGGCACTAACATTGTTTTGCATGCAACGTCTAAAAGCTTTCATTGGGAATGCCGGAAAAGAGAAGAGAAGAGAGAAGTAAAGAATTTCAAGTCTTGCAGATCTCAGTTGCCACTCCTGGAAATAAGTGTAACGCTTGACATCAATTTGTTTGAATCGGTCCCGTTCTACAGCGCCAACACCCAGTGGTGGGATTCAGCCGGTTCGCACCACTTTGACAGAACCGGTTGTTAAAATGGTGCTTGTAAACAACCAGTTGTTAAATTATTTGAATCCCACCACTGCCTACACCCCATTAATATCAGTGGAGCGGCGACGGCAGGCTTAGACCCATTTCACAGCTCAGAAAAACCCAAGCTATCAATTGTGGCTTGTTCATAAAACAGCTGGAATATCTGTTCACCGTGGCTGTAAAAAGAGTCATGTTATCAATCCAGTAATATTTTCAAAAAAGGAAGATATTTACAAGATCGCTCAACTTCCCCCCCCCCACACACTTGGACATCTGATATGTAGTTATCTGACCAGCGAACGAAACATTTCTATCCATTATTCTGACATGTACCCAGCTTACAATATGTCTTTTCATTATTTATTTAAACATTTATAGCACCTTTCCTTTCTACCAAAACACTCCGTCTACAAAGCACGTCACGACCAGTCAACAATGAATCGTCGAAGGCTTTCTCGGCTGGATTCAACTGGTTGTGGTGGGTTTTCCGGGCCATGTGGGCGTGTGTAACAGTGTGTAACAGACTTCCCTCTGGGATACCCCTCTGAAGATGCCAGCCACAGATGCAGGCGAAACGTGAGGAGCAAGATCCACCAGACCACGGCCACACGGCCCGGAAAACCCACCGCAACCAGTCAACAATGAGACTAAAATCCGAGCATCTAAGATACCAAAAAGACCCCAAACCGACACGATACAGCACAAATAATCGAAGACGGTAGAAATGATTGATCGGAACCCACTAAGAAAAAGTACTGACATAAATACTCATACAAAAACTATCTAGCCCCCTCCCTCCCCCCTTCTGAAGCTCTCTCGAAAGCTCAGTTGCGGACTGGCTCTGGAATATTGTCAAAGAAAGGGTAAGAGTATTTCTTTGTGCTTTGTTTTGCCTGACGACGAATCAGGACGAGGAACGTTTTCAGCACTACCGATGTACGGAAGAAGAGGTGGTCCTGTTGCTCTTTTTCAAAAAGTCGTATCTGTCCGTCACGCTTCCTCCAACGTCTGCTTCCTGGCGGACACCGGCACGAGAATTCATTCGCAGGATTGCAGCAGCTAAGATGTCGTCCCTTTTCAAATGCCTCTTTCACGAGTCACTTCTGGCCAGTGGTGGGATCCAAAAATTTTAGTAACAGGTTCCCATGGTGGTGGGATTCAAACTGTGGCGTAGCGCCAATGGGGCTGGGCGGGGCACGACGGGGGCGTGACTGAGCATTCCGGGGGCAGGGCATTCCTGGGCGAGGCTGTGGCAAGGACACAGCCACTGCACCGGTCCTTGGGTGGGAAACGAATGCACGCAGGCGCAGGCTGCCATGCACGCCGGTGCACCTCCTGCTAGACTGCTTCAAGTTCTGTGCGCTACCGCTGAGAGGAGGGGCGTAACTAAGGCAAAAATCACGTGACAAAATCACCAATTAGTAACCCCCTCTCGGCACACACAAATAATTAGTAACCTACTCTTGGGAACCTGTGAGAACCTGCTGGATCCCACCTCTGCTTCTGGCTCTGTTGGGCTCGCACAAACAGCTCTGGAGGCTTCTGACCATGCAATAATTCCACCTGAAGGAGCAGTTTGCACAATTCTACCTGAAGGAGCCGTTTGCCCAGGCATTTCTCAGCCGACCGCGTGATAATTCCCTTACTGCTTCTCTTTCACCTCCTTGGAAGGAACGTGTCTCGAAAAGTGACCCGAGCCAGCCAGACGGCGGCCAGCATTGTCAACGTCTTCAGAGCAACCAAAAATTTCGTTCTGTGGAGCATGTGAGTGATGGAGGCACCTGGGATGGATGACAGTTTTTCGTTGGGTTCAGGAAGTTCTGGGTGTTTCGGCGGTGGTTCTACTTGGCTTCCTGGTTCTTGGCCACCTTCCTCCTGGGAACAAACGCCATCTCGATCAAGGGCTGCTGCTCGTTGGGGTGCAAGGACAGGTCATTGTTTTTCGGGATGTGGTGGAGACCTTTGCCTTTTAGAGTCTGGACGCTGCATCTTCGGAGGAGGGAGACCAGGATGGCCTTCATCATGACCATGGCGATGAACTTCCCAACGCAACCCCGGGGACCAAACCCGAAGGGTTGGAAGTAGCGGTGGGGGACCTGCGCAAAAGCCAAAGCGGATTTCATTTCAGAGGGTCGCCATGCAATATGGGTCAGGTGGAGACACTCGATCATACCCTCTTTCATTGTGTAAGGTTTGCAAAAATCAGAATGTCACAATCTGCACTTATCCCATTTCTGTATAACAATTTAACTGATGCTCTTAAGATACCTATGCTTTTGAACAACATGGATCCCACAGTGTGTGAGAATGTAGCAAAATTTCTGCTAACAATAACAGACGTAAGTCTAGATGAATACCAACCAATGTCTATGTATTATGACCACATATAGCCAGCAGTAATTTTGCTAGCTTCTGTCAGTATCCGATGACGTTTAAGTGAGTTAACTTAGCTGAAGGAATGTCCTATAGTTACAGAAGGACCATGTATATATTTTAGTATTTAGTATTTTAGTACCAGTGTCTATAATTGTGAGCAATAATGGGCAAATTTTGTATGCTGATTTTGTATGTTTATTTTATGCCAATAAAGGCTTGTGACTGACAGAGGGTCGCCATGTTGGTCTCTGGCCAAGCAGCTTGATTCAAGTCCAGCCACACATAGGTGTCAAACTCGCGGCCCTCCAGATGTTATGGACTACAGATCCCATCATCCCCTGCCAGCATGATGCTGGCAGGGGATGATGGAAACTGTAGTCTATAACATCTGGAGGGCTGCGAGTTTGACACCTGTGCCTTAAGAGACCAACATGTGTTTACACAATCTGGCTGTTTTTAATGTATTGATTGATTGCTGCTGAGTTTTAATGGTTTAACTTTTATGCTGTATTATTTGCTGTCGGGAACAGCCGTGTTGGGAGCCGCCTTGAGCCCTTCGGGGATGAGGTGGCCTACAAATTTAATAAATAAATAAATAAATAAATATAACAACGACAACGACAACAACAACAACAACAACTTGATGTTCAGGGGATAAGCTTTGGATAGTCAAAGCTTCCCCCCCCACATCAGGCATGAGTCTTTTGATTTCTGCTAAGCCAAAGCAATACGCACAAGATGTCAAGTATAATAATCTCTTCTCTCATTCTGACCATTGTGATCTCATTACAACCCTTTCCAGGTAATTAAAACAAGGCTCCTTAATCAAGAGCAACAACGTTTACTGCGTCAAGCAAGAACAACATGCTCCCATTTATACCTTGGTATTACCTCAGAGGTTGGCAAGATGGCTGCATACTTATTGCAGCTTTCCGATCCTAGGCATCGATGGGCCTTTACCAGAGCCTGATGTACCGTATATACTCGTGAATAAGTCGACTTTTCCAGCACATTTTTAATGCTGAAAAAGCTCCCCTCGACTTATATTCGGATCATTAAAAATGTTTGTGTGTTTTTACTTTGCTGGCCAGCAGGGGGCGCAGTTTTTATGCTAGCAGCACCAAAATTTCAGGGTACCCTCAGACGAGACTCCTGATGATACCAGCCAATTTGGTAAACTTTGGTTCTGGGGGTCCAAAGTTATGGACCCCCAAAGGAGGTGCCCCCATTCTCCATTGTTTTCAATGGGAGCTAATAGTAGATGGGGCTACCCTTTTGAGGGCCCATAACTTTGGACCCTCTGAACCAAACTTCACCAAACATGGCTGGTCTCATCAGGAGAGTCTCTTTATGATACCAGGCATGTTTGGTAAAGTTTGGTTTGGGACCCCCAAAGGAGGTGCCCCCATTTTCCATTGTTTTCAATGGGAGCTAATAGTAGATGGGGCACCCCTTTTGGGGGTCCATAACTTTGGACCCTTTGAACCAAACTTCACCAAACGTGGCTGCTATCATCAAGAGAACCTCTTTATGATACCAGCCAGGTTTGGTGAAGTTTGGGATCAGGGTATCCAAAGTTATGGACCCCCAAAAGGGGTGCCCCATGCCCCATTGTTTACAATGGAAGCCAATAGTAGATTTTCCATATCTGATAATATCCCTCTTAAAATCTAAGTTGGGCTACATTTGGACATACAGATGATGATGAGGAATCCAGCTCTGAAGGATTTTAACTCTTGTGTTTTTCCTTGGTTGCTTATGGAGCTAAGGTTTTTGTACTTTTAAGTTGTTGTTGATAACATATTGTTCTTGTTGACCCTCTTTTCCACTTACAAAGCTAGTTTACTGTTTTTCTTTGAAATACATATCCAAAAACATTTAACCTACTGATGCCTCAATTTATGTAATTTTATTGGTATCTATTTTTATTTTTGAAACTTACCAGTAGCTGCTGCATTTCCCACCCTTGACTTATACGCGAGTCAATAAGTTTTCCCAGTTTTTTGTGGTAAAATTAGGGGCCTCGACTTATATGCAGGTCGACTTATACATGAGTATATACGGGTAATGTTTTTCCTCCAGCTCTACTACAGGGCCGGTTTGGTAATTCCCCTTTATCTGCTAGAGCAGTGATGGCGAACCTTTTCGAGACCGAGTGCCCAAATTGCAACCCAAAACCCACTTATTTATCGCAAAGTGCCAACACGGCAATTTAACTTGAATACTGAGGTTTTAGTTTAGAAAAAAACATTTCTAGGCGTGCGTTACTCAGGAGTAAGCTTGGTGGTCGTCGGTGACTTTGCTTTGAAGCAACCGTGCAACTCTTCCAATGGGTGAATCACGACCCTAGGAGGGTTTACCCAGAAGCAAGCCCCATTGCCAGCAACCAAGCTTACTCCCAGGTAAAGGATTGTGCTTTAGTTCTTTGAATGAAAATCAGTGGGATTTAACGGCGCTTAACAGGATCATCTACACTGCTTCCCCAAAACTAGGTCTTAGGTTTAATGCTAATAATCGAGCCCAGCGGCCCAGGCCAGCCTAGATGTGTATGGGGGGGGGGGGGGGCAACTCTGTTTGCCCGTGCCCACAGAGAGGGCTCTGAGTGCCACCTCTGGCACCTGCGCCGTAGGTTCTGAGTGCCACCACTGGTTTATACCTAACTGCTCTCCAAAAGCAAGCATTGTAAAACTACTGAATAGTAACGATCCTTTGGCGTTGGGGAACGCAGCTCAGTCTCTATTGCAGGTTTTGATGGTAAGAGATATCTAACCTATTATGTCCTAATCAGTTTGCAAAAATCTGCTGAGATTTTTGTCTTTTCACATTTTATGCCTAGTAAAGGTTTTTTGTACTTCGTACAACCCTTCCCAGTCATTATAGGTGTGTGTACCAATAGCCTACCTACCCTGTTTCCTTAAAAATAAGACCTACCCCGAAAATAAGTCCTAGCAAGATTTTTTGGGATTTTTGGAGGATGATTGAAATATAAGCCCTACTCCAAAAATAAGCCCTAGTTACAGATTCCCCAGCGCAGCTGATCTGGTCACATGGGGGATGTGTGTGCGCAAAATCATGGAAAAAAATAAGATATCCCCTGAAAATAAGCCCTAACCAGAGGTGGGATCCAGCAGGTTCTCACAGGTTCCCAAGAGGAGGTTACTAATTATTTGTGTGTGCCAAGAGGGGGTTACTAATGGGTGATTTTGCCACGTGATTTTTGCCTTAGTTACGCCCCTCCTCTCAGCAGTAGTGCGCAGAACTTGAAGCAGTCTGTGCACCAGCGTGCGTGGCAGCCTGTGCTTGCGTGCATTCGTTTCCCACCCAAGGACCGGCGCAGCGGCTGCGTCCTTGCCACAGCCCCGCCCCATTGGCGCTACGCCACAGTTTGAATCCCACCACCATGGGAACCTGTTACTAAAATGTTTGGATCCCACCACTGGCCCTAACGCATCTTTTGGAGCAAAAATTAATATAAGACCCTGCCTTATTTTCGGGGAAACACAGTAGTGAATGCAAATTCTCTTGATTCATATGACCACCCTGTTTTGTGAACAGGGGTAGGATGTATATTTACCATGAATGGATAGAGTGAACACAGTTGTTCAGGACTGATTTCTCATCTTGAAGTGTGGGCCCTTAAGCAGTATTTTTTTTCCGACGTATGTGCGAACAACTTACGTTTTTCTCAAAATTTTCAAGGGTGAATTCATTCGGCTTGGGGAAGAACTCGAGTTTATGCATGCGTCCGATGTTCAAAATGATGTTGGTTCCTTTCTTCACAGGATAGCCGTCGATCACGTCATCCCGCAAGGCTCTGCGCATGACCAGGTCCACCACGGGCTGGTATCGCATGCTTTCGTGAATGAAATTCTCCACCACTTTGAGCTTCGGCATGTCTTCACTCTGGACGTCCCGGTCACCTTTAGGGCGGAAGGAAGACAAAGAGGTTGGTCTCTGGTTTCTAGTGGCGTACCTAGGCAAACTGGAGCCCTGGGCAAAACCTGAGTTTGATGCCCCCCCACATGGGCAGCCACCCTCCCCCACCATGACCAAACCACAAATTTTTTTCCACCAGGTCGTTTCAAAGTCACCATCACATTATAGAACATGCCCTAACTCACAAATCTGAACACAGCAGAAATTTTTTTTGAAAACATTGTCAAAATGCTTTCAAAATAGTAATAATAACCTTTATTAGGCATTGAGAGAATAAAAGAAATAAAGAAAACAAGGATTTGCAGGAAGGGAGTGGATTTAAAAGGAAAATCTGGGGAAATGCCTGCTGTCAGGGGGTGCCTGCTGTCGGGGTGAGGAATTATTAAGATAGCTTGGCACCAAAAGGTACAGAGTATCTTTGCATGAGATCCTACTCCATGATACCACCGCAGGAATTTTACGGTGAAGTTTTGGATCAGGGGGGGTCAAAGTTATCGACCCTCCGAAGAGTGTACCCCCATCTCCTATTAGCTCCCCATTTGGAAACAATGGGGGATGAGGCACTCCCTTTGGGAGTCCATAACTTTGGACTCCCTGAACCAAACCTCACCAAACCTGGGTGATATCATCTGGATAGTCTCCCGAAAAATCCCTGAAATTTTGGTGCTGCTAGCCTAAAAACCGCGCCCTCTGCAGGCCAAAAATCCCACAGACGAACCTGCAGTTTTTGTGCCCCCCACAAGGCGGCGCCCAGGGCAACTGCCCACTTTGCCCAATGGGAGGAACGCCTCTGCTGGTTTCTTATATCCCTTGGGAGGTAAGAGCTGGAAGGAAATGGCCATTTGTAGTTGCCGTTTTGGAGCTCTTGTTTTAATGCTAACCCTTTTCAAGTTTTGCTTTCGAATTCTGACATGGAGAGATTAAAAAGTACAAAAGATCTGGGCCAGAAGCGAGGCTGGTAAGTCATTCTTTCTTTCTTTAACAATTCAAAGACCCAGCCATCTTGGACAGAGCCAATCATCCAAATATGTGAGAAGTAACGTCAAACTGGAGTTGATTTGTGGTGACCCTGCAGAATTTTGAGGGCAGGAGACTAACAGAAGTTGCTCGCCGCTGCCTTCCTCTGAATAGCAACCCTAAACCTGGCTTCATAAGTAAAATTAAAATAGTTTATTATTTACGAATACAATCTTTATTTGAATGCAACACAGATCTGCGTATTGGTTCTCTGTGATTATTAGCTGATTGGTTCTGGTGGGTTTTCCGGGCTGTGCGGCCGTGGTCTGGTGGCTCTTGTTCCTAACATTTTGCCTGCATCTGTGGCTGGCATCTTACTATGTCAGACTGCACAGGGAGGCAATTGAAATTCACAAACACCAGGACAATTTCAATAAGAAAGAAGAAACTTTAAAAATTAGCAAAGCCTGGCTCCCAGTGCTTAAAAAATGCACTGATAACCCCACCCACAATACAATGCACTCAACCACACCTTTGCATAGCACGTTCCACCCAAACACTTAACGATTGGTTCCCCACCCTGGGACATGGACAATATACCACACTGAACTTTTCCTTCTCACTTAGACACTGTGTGAAACAGACTTTTCTCTGCGATACACCTCTGAAGATGCCAGCCACAGATGCAGGTGAAACATTAGGAACAAGATCCACCAGACCACTGCCACACAGCCCGGAAAACCCACCAGAACCAGTTGAATCCGGCCGTGAAAGCCTTCGACAATACATATTAGCTGATTGTTTAAGACAGTGATGGCGAACCTTTTCGAGACTGAGTGCCCAAATTGCAACCCCAAACCCACTTATTTATCACAAAGTGCCAACACGGCAATTTGAGGTTTTAGTTTAGAAAAACGGTTGGCTCCGTGACACTCGTTACTCAGGAGGAAGCTTAGTGAAGCAACCATGCAACGCTTCAAATGGGTGAGTCACGATCCTAGAAGGGTTTACTCAGAAGCAAGCCCCATTGCCAGCAATTGAGCTTACTCCCAGGTAAAGGATCATGCCCAGGCCAGCCTAGATGTGTGTATGTGGGTGTGGGTGTGATTTTCTACCCCCCTCCCAAATGATGAACTCTGTGCGCAAGTGCCCACAGAGAGGGCTCTGAGTGCCACCTCTGGCACCCATGCCATAGGTTCGCCACCACTGGTTTAAGAGGACAATGTTAGCCTGGCTTTCTCAGAGAAGGTGTTATTTACGTGCGGTCGTTGAAAGGAATAACCCTGGTGCTGCTTGGGATTTTGAAAAGAGATCATTAGAATTGCTGTCCTCTTCCACAGTCAACAAACCTCTTACCTGTCACCGCCTGTATTTCTTTCACCATCGCCTCTTCCACTTGAGGGTGTTCAGCAATCAGAGCCAGCATGAAGAAGAGGGTCACCGAGAGAGTATCCGGGGCAGCTATCAGCATCTCCAAAACGCACTGATTCACGTTCTCCCCCGTTAGTTCCCCGCGGCTCTGCAGTGTGAAACAACCGTGTCTGTTGAGCTCAGCGGACAACAATATTGTCAAGTCAGGCAAAATCAACCACACGGAGACCATGTTGTGATGATGCTTTCAGACCAGGTGAAAAGTCACGGGCAGAGGTGATGGACAGAGGTGATGGTGTAGTTTCTTGGAAACTTGTCCAAATTTCTTTCTTTTCTGCACTCTTATTTGTATCGCTTATACAGCTGTATTGTGTCATTTTCTTTCTTTTCTGCACATGTTTTTCTCCCTCTAGTGGTTGCTTCGATGCTACATCCCTGTATCTCCAGATAACTCAATGCAATATAGCAGTGACGGCGAACCTTTTTGAGACCAAGTGCCCAAATTGCAACCCAAAACCCACTTATTTATCGCAAAGTGCCAACATGGCAATTTAACCTGAATACTGAGGTTTTAGTTTAGAAAAAAACAGTTGGCTCCAAGGCATGCGTTACTCAGGAGTAAGCTTGGTGAAGCAACCGTGCAACGCTTCGAATGGGTGAATCATGACCCTAGGAGGGTTTATTCAGAAGCAAGCCCCATTGCCAGCAACTGAGCTTACTCCCAGGTAAAGGATCTTGCCCAGGCTAGCCTAGATGTGTGTGTGGGGGGGTGATTTTCCACCCCCACCCCATGATGAACTCTGTGCACGTGTGCCCACAGAAAGGGCTCTGAGTGCCACCTGTGGCACCCGTGCCATAGGTTCGCCACCGCTGCAATATAGGCTCACAAGCAACAACAATAAGCGTGTGGAAAACCCCCGCATTTTGTGATTCTGAGTGACCTGGTCTCGCTTGCAAATACAGTGAACATGTTCTATGTCGCTCCTTTCCTTTTAAGCTGAATTTGTATACAGCATGTACTGTGCATGTACAGTTTGCTGCCATTTTCACGTGCCCGTGAAATGCCTTTGCCTGTCGGCGGCCTCAGCAAAATTCAACGTACAGAGCAGAACCGAAGATATAACCGAAGGACCTAGTAGTGGAAGGAACACACCTGTTTCCATTTGCAGATTGCCCGCCTCGCTCTCAAACGCCTGAAAAAAAACGTTTGTTTGTTTTGGAATCCTTGAAATGGTTCTAAATTGTATCTCAAGTGATTGGACATCTCATGTAATTTACTTTCCAAACAGCTGTCTCTGTCTCTCACCCCATCTGTCACCCATGCAAGAACAACACAAATCAACCTACAAAAGATGGCAGCGTCTTGTGTGGAGCAGAGAGCTGCCTTTCTTGGCTAGCCCGCATTCTTGCTTTGCCCGTTTTGCCTGTTCATTGACTCTTCTAACTTGGGCTCATTCCGCACATGCAGAATAATGCACTTTCAAACTGCTTTCAGTGCTCTTTGAAGCTGTGCGGAAGAGCAAAATCCACTTGCAAACAGTTGGGAAAGTGGTTTGAAAACGCATTATTTTGCGTGTGCGGAAGGGGCCTTGGACTGTAAAGTTCTGCCTGCTGATTAACATCGTCGAAGGCGCAGGTGCAAAATCAGCACATGCGTTTATGTACAGAAAAGCTCTGCAGACAAACAGCAAATCCCTTTGAAAACACTGCTTATCCGCCCCCTTAAAAGGACAGGCCAGATAAGTAGACCAGAGCAGATCTGATCCATCCGACAGGAGACATACTACTTCACTGGAAAGAAAAGAAGCTACATTGGATAGTGATCGCTTCGGTGTCTTTAGCAAGGAATTGTTCAGAACAGCTCTGGAGTATACATGAGCCCAGCAATGAACAGACAGTGAGCATGTCCCAAATGCTGTTAGTCGTAGGCAAACGCTGTTAGTCGTAGACAAACGCTGTTAGTCGTAGGCAAAATGACCCCCAAACCTGCCCATTTGAAACAGCAAGCAAATCATCCTAGTGCAGTGGTGGTGAACCTTTGGCACTCCAGATGTTGTGGACTACAATTCCCATCAGCCCCTGCCAGCCTGCTGCCAATTGGCCATGCTGGCAGGGACTGATGGGAATTGTAGTCCATAACATCTGGAGTGCCAAAGGTTCGCCACCACGGTCCTAGTGTGTGAAGATCTTGATGCAGTGGTGGGACTAACAGAAGTTGCTCGCCGCTGCCTTCCTCTGAATAGCAGCCCTAAACCTGGCTTCATAAGTAAAATTAAAATAGTTTATTATTTATGAATACAATCTTTATTTGAATGCAACACAGATCTGCGTGTTGGTTTTCTGTGATTATTAGCTGATTGGTTCTGGTGGGTTTTCCGGGCTGTGTGGCCGTGGTCTGGTGGATCTTGTTCCTAACCAGCCACAGATGCAGGCATCTTTCTATGTCAGACTGCACAGGGAGGCAACTGAAATTCACAAACACCAGGACAATTTCAATAAGAAAGACCTTGATGCAGTGGTGGGATTCAGCCGGTTCGCACCACTTCGGCAGAACCGGTTGTTAAAATGCTGCTTGTACACAAGCAGTTGTTAAAGTATTTGAATCCCACCGCTGCCTTGATGTCTTGAGTTTCTGGAGAAACAGTCAATAAGAACATGATAGCTTTGAGTTTGGATTTTTTAAAGAGAAAGAACGATCAAATCACCCCTATAAGGAACAGAAAACTGAACCAAAACAGCGCGCGACCGAATCCTGGAATGAATTTTAGAAGACTGCCTACTTTAACGGAAAGTCCGGCAGGGCAAAATCAGAGGTGGGATCCAGCAGGTTCTCACAGGTTCCCGAGAGTAGGTTACTAATTATTTGTGTGTGCCGAGAGGGGGTTACTAATTGGTGATTTTGCCACGTGATTTTTGCCTTCATTACGCCCCTCCTCTCAGCAGTAGTGCGCAGAACTTGAAGCAGTCTAGCAGGAGGTGCACCGGCGTGCATGGCAGCCTACGCCTGCATGCATTTGTTTTTTGTCCAAGGACCTTGCCACAGCCCCGCCCAGGAATGCCCTGCCCCCGGAATGCCCGCCCATGCCCCCGTCGTGCCCCGCCCAGCCCCATTGGCGCTATGCCACAGTTTGAATCCCACCACCATGGGAACCTGTTACTAAATTTTTTGGATCCCACCACTGGGCAAAATGTAGGCAAAACAATAATGCACAAGCAATAAAAGCATGGAATGAGGGAAATCGGCTCATTGCTAGTTTGCAAAGGGAAAAATAGGAACCAATGGACCTATCGAGTCAATGGGACTTTATCCCCACCCCCCAAGTAAGGGAAGAACGGCACGTGGTGTGTTCTAGGGCATGTCCCGTTCGGATAAAATTACCTGTGCAAAAATCAGCTGCGATGCAAAGTCCATGTGGTCCTCCAGTTTCTCAACAGTGGAAAGCTTTTGTCGTTTCTGCTCAATTAAGATTTCGATGGCTTCTTTCAAGTCCTTCCTGTAACAGAAAGGGACAGTTCACCGTTAAAGGCGCTGGAAGCGCTGGAAGAGGCCCAGACAACTCACTCACTTAAAAGGTCTTCGAATGGGAAGGAATTTACAGCTACGGATGCTTGAAGAAGGAGAAGAAGAAGAAGAAGAAGAAGAAGCAGAAGGAGAAGAAGGAGAAGAAGGAGATGAAGAAGAAGAATGAGATGAAGAAGAAGAAGAAGGAGAAGAAGGAGGAGGAGGAGGAGGAGATGAAGAAGAAGAAGGAGAAAAAGAAGGAGAAGAAGAAGGAGGAGGAGGAGGAGATGAAGAAGAAGAAGGAGAAAAAGAAGAAGAAGGAGGAGGAGGAGGGAGATGAAGAAGAAGAAGGAGAAGAAGAAGAAGAAGGAGGAGGAGGAAGAGGAGGAGGAGGAGATGAAGAAGAAGAAGGAGGAGATGAAGAAGGAGGAGGAGATGAAGGAGGAGGAGGAGATGAAGAAGAAGGAGGAGAAGAAGAAGGAGGAGATGAAGAAGAAGAAGAAGAAGGAGAAGGAGATGATGAAGAAGAAGGAGATGAAGAAGAAGAAGAAGGAGAAGAAGAAGAAGAAGGAGAAGAAAAAAGGAGATGAAGAAGAAGAAGAAGAGGAGGAAGAGAAGAGTAGTAGTAGTTGTTTGGATTTATATCCCCCTTTTCTCTCCTCTAGGAGACTCAAAGGGGCTCACAATCTCCTTGCCCTTCCCCCCCTCACAACAAACACCCTGTAAGGTAGGTGGGGCTGAGAGAGCTCCAAGGAACTGTGACTAGCCCAAGGTCACCCAGCTGGCATGTGTGGGAGTGCACAAGCTAATCTGAATTCCCCAGATAAGCCTCCACAGCTCAAGCGGCAGAGCGGGGAATCAAACCCGGTTCCTCCAGATTAGAGTGCACTTGCTCTTAATTCCTACGCCACTGCTGCTCCTTGAACATCTGTTCCACCATTCCTATCCATACACACACCTGGAAAGGACTATATTTTGAAGTGCTGATTGCACGGATTCTGTTCTGTCTCTGGGCTTTTATAGCCGCTGTATTTTTAAACAGGCCACGCAAACGACTTTTTCTCCCTATCCCCCAAAACTAGAACTGAAGGGTATCCCACGAAGCTGACGGGCAGTAGATTCAGGATGGACGAAAGGAAATTATTTCTTTCTACTGCGAGTGATTAAAATGTGGAATTCACTGGCAGAGAATGCAGCAATGGCCAGAGGCACAGAGAGCTTTTTAAAAGGGATTGGAATGTTCGCGGAGGGCAGATCTACCAGCAGCAGTGCGCCATAATGAGGAAAGGAAACTTCCACATTTAGAGGCAACAAACTTCTGATTACAAGAGATGGGTGGAAACATAAGAAAGAAGAGATTTATACCCGCCTTTCCCTCCTATAAGGAGGCTCAGAGGGGCTTACAAACGCCTTTCCTTTCCTCGCCCCACAACAGGAATCTTGTGAGGTAGGTAGGGCTGAGAGAGTTCTGGACGAACTGTGACTAGCCCAGCAGGAATGTAGGAGTGAGGGAACAAATCCAGTTCACCAGATAAGAGCCTGCTGCTCACGAGGAGGAGTGGGCAGTCAAAGCAACGTGTGATTGGTGTTTGGAATATGCTGCCACAGGAGGTGGTGATGGCCACTAACCTGGATAGCTTTAAAAAGGGCTTGGACAGATTTATGAAGGACAAGTCGATCTATGGCTCCCAATCTTGATCCTCCTTGATCTGAGACTGCAAATGCCTTAGCAGACCAGGTGCTCGGGAGCAGCAGCAGCAGCAGCAGCAGAAGGCCATCGCTTTCACCTCCTGCATGTGAGCTCCCAAAGGCACCTGGTGGGCCACTGCGAGTAGCTGAGTGCTGGACTAGATGGACTCTGGTCTGATCCAGCAGGCTCTTTCTTATGTTCTTATGTTCAAATTAGAGTCCACCTGCTTTTAACCACTGCACCACAGCCCTGGCCGCTGTGCCCTGTTGTTGGACCTCCAGCTGGCCGCTGTGTGAGACAGGATGGTGGACTAGATGGGCCAGTGGTCTGAACCAGCCAGGCTCTTGTGTTCTCCAGGACAGCACTAGTATATATGAACCTCTCCTGTCCTGGAGGCAAAAGGTAGAGCTTGTATTTTCCCTTTTGCAGAGTTCTTTTGGGAAGGGAAGTCTAGGAGGTTATGTTCTTATGTTCTTATGTTCTTAGGTCTTCAGAACAACTTGTTGATTTACCAACATGCAAGGCATCAAAAGCAGAGAGGCAAGTGCCAACATGAAGGATCAAAGAAAGGGCCCAGAGGCCAGCACAGAGGTCGGCGGGACCAGCCACGAATCCACATATATCCAGCAACTCTATGCTCTGTGGCCAAATGCAAATGTGGCTTCTTCTCAGCCTTCTTGGATCACCCTCAGCCGCGGGGAAAGACCTTCCCTTTGGAAACAGCACAACTCACAACAGACCGCCCCGTCGTTGCTACTTACACAGACTTCTCGTATTTCTTGTACAGCCACGAAATCTTAAAGAAGATATCGGGTTTCAGCAGGAGGGCTTGCCAAGCGTCGAAGTAGTTTTGGATTTTAAGCACGATGGCGTTTTCTGAAATCACAAAGCAGAGACGTAAACAGGACCCACGCCATGCTTTGTGTCGAGTCAGGGCTAATTCCAAGAGCCAGTGCGGCCTAGTGGTTAGAGCGCTGGGCTACAATGGAAGAGATGTAAGTGTTGGTCAGTCACTTGCTCTCTCAGCCAGATTACGGTGTCAAGCCAAACACCCTTTCTCCACCCCGCCCCCCATTGCCAAAGGTTTAAAAGTAGCACAGTTATTTAGAAGTGGGGGGAAAGGGCTCTGCACATGCCCAGAGGCACCATCAGCATTTCCTTCCATGCTCCAATGTTAGCTACCTTCCAGTAGTCTAGTGCTAGCATTCTAGGACAGGGAGATAAACTCCCACCCTCCTGTGTAATTTTGCAAATTTAAGGGGGAGAGGGAGGCATGTACCTTTAACCCTTTCCTTCCCAAACATTGTCTGTTAGTTGCGTCACATCAACATCAGTAGCCACTGGCGCCATTCCCCATGTCCCCACGCCTCGGTCTCTGCAGCTTGCCAGACCTAAATCCAGGCCCCTTCCGCACATGCCTAATAATGCACTTTTAGTCCACTTTCACAACTGTTTGCAAGTGAATTCCATTTTCTTGCAATGTTCTCAGTGGCAAGAGTGTTATAAGATACCCAATCTCCTGAACAGCTCTGATGTGCTCTTTTGTGAAACTGTTGCAAATTTTATACTGGAAATTAGTAATTTTAACTGTATTTCTTAACCTTGTATTTCTGATTATACTGGAAATTAGTATTATACTGGAAATTAGTAATTTTAACTGTATTTCTTAACCTTTTGTTTTAAAATTTTGTCCTGTTTTATATGCCAATAAAGGCTTGTGTTGTTTAAAAAAAAGTGGATTTTGCTATTCCGCACAGCTGCAAAGTGCTTTGAAAGTGGATTGAAAGTGCATTATTCTGCATGTGCGGAAGGGGCCTGGATTTAGGTCTGGCAAGCTGCAGAGACCGAGGCGTGGGGACATGGGGAACGGCGCCAGTGGCTACTGATGTTTTTGTGTGCCGCAACTAACAGACAGTGTTCGGGAAGGAAAGGGTTAAAGGTACATGCCTGGTCTCCCCCTTAAATTTGCAAAATCACACAGGAGGGTGGACAGAGTTTCTCCCACGGAGTTTATCTCCCTGTCCTAGAATACTAGACTGGACTACTGGAAGGTAGCTAACATTGGAGCATGGGAGGAAATGCTGATGGTGCCTCTGGGCATGTGCAGAGCCCTTTCCCCTCACTTCTAAATGACTGTGCTACTTTTAAACCTTTGGCAATGGGGGCAGGGTGGAGAAAGGGGGTTTGGCTCGACTCTCTCTCACGCTAGAGATGAACCACAACAGACACCGCAATATTTTCCTTCAGTGTGTTGCTGATGCCAGCATCCCTCAGTGGTTTTGTTGGATCAGTGGGCTGTTTAGTCCTGCTTAGCCAGGGAAGAGAAATCGTGCAGCCTGAAAACAAGCAAAGCTCTCTCCCACACAAACCCCGCAGAGGTGCCGCTCCAGCTTGGCAACGTGATAAAAATACTTCGGCAAAACACGACAGCTGGAGAGATGCCCGTGTGGAAATCACTAGCCGATCTGTCCGGGTGAAACTGTTTTCTCCCCTCCTTGGTTAGCTTGGGGCTGCCTCTTTATCATCTCATTTTAGCACTCCAAGTAGGGTTGCCAATCCTCCCCCCCCGCGGCCACTGGTGGGGCATAGGGGGCCAGTAGGAGGGCCAGTAGGAGGGCCAGACCCAGGTTGGGAAACTCCTGGATATTTGGGGGTGGAGCCTGCAGAAGAAGAAGAAGAAGAAGAGTTTGGATTTATATCCCCCCTTTCTCTCCTGCAGGAGACTCAAAGGGGCTTACAATCTCCTTGCCCTTCCCCCCTCACAACAAACACCCTGTGAGGTGGGTGGGGCTGAGAGAGCTCCGAGAAGCTGTGACTAGCCCAAGGTCACCCAGCTGGCGTGTGTGGGAGTGCACAGGCTAATCTGAATTCTCCAGATAAGCCTCCATAGCTCAGGCAGCAGAGCTGGGAATCAAACCCGGTTCCTCCAGATTAGATACACGAGCTCTTAACCTCCTATGCCACTGCTGCTCAGAGGATGGGGATCTCAGCGGGGGTGCAAACAATGCCCCCAGCCCACCCTCCAAAGCACCCATTTCCTCCAGAGAAGCTGATCCCTGAAGATGAACTATTATTCCATGGGATCCCCAGGTGCCACCTGGAGACTGGCATCCCTGGCTGTGACAAACTTTAAACTCTGTTGGCACACAGAACAGAATTCAGGGGTTTAGAATCAACTTTGGAAGAGATGGCTTCATTACCCTGTCTTTACCCCCCTTCATTTGCATAGAAGGAGAAGGAGGAGGAGTTTGGATTTATGCCCCGCCTTTCTCTCCTGTAAGGAGACTCAAGGTGGCTTACAAACTCCTTTCCCGTCCTCTCCCCACAACAGACACCTTGTGAGGCAGGTGGGGCTGAGAGAGTTTGTGACCAGCCCAAGGTCACCCAGCAAGAACTGTGACTAGCCCAAGGTCACCCAGCAGGAATGCAGGAGTGTGGAAACACATCTGCTTCACCAGATAAGCCTCAGCCGCTCAGGTGGGGGAGTGGGGAATCCAACCCAGTTCTCCAGATTAGAATCCACCTGCTCTTAACCACTACACCAGGCTGGCTCCTAGACATTTGAAATGGGACCACTGAGAAATATAAGGAGGGGGGAGGGGAGGAGGAAATCATAGTACCATCGAGAGGAATCCCCAGAAAAAGTCTGTTTGAAGTGTCCAGCATGATACACCTCATAAGATTCAGGGCGTCGATGTATCCCAGCTCTGTCGTCACGTCTTCTAGGCGATCCAGGTGATCTCTTGTGGAGTCAACACAAATAGCTATCATTCTCACAAGACCTGGACCGGACAGAGCTGAAATTTCACAAAGGAGAAGAAAATCCTTACAATCTATCAAATTTGATGGTAAAACCCTGGATTTTTTGGGACACAGTCGAAGGACAGATCTTTTTTTCTGGCGGCTCCTTCAGCGTGGAAAGCTCTCCCTACAGCAATTGGCCCGGCTCTGAGCCCGTTGAAGCCTTGTGCTGCTATGCAGAAAGCTTTCTGATGTGACAATGCAGATCTTTGGCTCCTTCCGCACATGCAGAATAACACACTTTCAATCCACTTTCACAACTGTTTGCAAGTGGATTTTGCTATTCCACACAGTAAAATCCAGCTGCAAAGTGCACTGAAAGTGGACTGAAAGTGCATTATTCTGCATGTGCGGAAGGGGCCATTATTGACTCCCCTGATGAAGAATTTACAGTGCAACCCTATAAGGAGTTACTCCAGTCTGGGCACCACCATTCAAGAAGGACATTGACAAGCTGGAACGGGTCCAGAGGAGGGCAACCAAATGGTCAAAGGTCTGGAATCCATGCCCTACGAGGGGAGACTTAGGGAGCTGGGGATGTTTAGTTTGGTGAAGAGAACGTTCACAAGAGAAGGTGGCCATATTTCACTATTTGAAGGGATGTCGTGTTGAAGGGAAAGCAATCTTGTTTTCTGCCGCTCCAGAGACTAGGTCAGTGATGGTGAACCTATGGCACGGGTACCAGAGGTGGCACTCAGAGCCCTCTCTGTGGGCATGCGCAAACAGAGTCCCCCCCCCCCCCACACACATCTAGGCTGGCTTGATTATTAGAATTAAATCTAAGTCCTAATTTTGGGGAAGCAGTGTAGGTAACCCTGTTAAGCGCTGTTAAACCCCACTGATTTTCATGCAAAGAACTAAAGTGCAATCCTTTACCTGGGAGCAAGCTCGGCAATAGGGCTTGCTTCTGAGTAAACCTTCCTAGGGTCATGATAAACACCCGTTGGAAGAGTTGCATGGTTGCTTCAAAGCAAAGCCACTGACTACAAAGCCAAGCCACCAAGCTTACTCCTGAGTAACGCGCGCCTTGGAGCGAACCATTTTTTCTAAACGGAAACCTCAGTATTCAGGTTAAATTGCCGTGTTGGCACTTTGCGATAAATAAGTGGGTTTTGGGTTGCAATTTGGGCACTCAGCCTCGAAAAGGTTCGCCATCACTGGACTAGGTCAAGGAGTAATGGATTCAAGATGCAAAAAAAGAGATTCCGCCTAAACATTAGGAAGAACTTCCTGATGGTCAGGGGTGTTTGACAGGGAATAGGCTGCCTCAGAGGGTAGCGGAGTCTCCTTCTTTGGAGGTTTTTAAAGGGAGGCTGGATGGCCATCTGTCAGGAGTGCTTTGATTGTGTGTTCCTGCATGGACGGGAGCTGGACTGGATGGCCCTTGGGGTCTCTTCCAACTCCATGATTCTATATAAATAAAATTAATTTGCTGCCCAGAAACTTCTGCCAGAGGTTGCTCAAACAGGAAGTGTAAGTAGCCCCATTGAAGAAGTACTTCCTGTCAGCAGGTGCTTCAAAGCGTCTTGCTGCTTGACCTGATATTGCAAATGCCTTAGCAGACCAGGTGCTCGGGAGCAGCAGCAGCAGCAGCAGAAGGCCATTGCTTTCACATCCTGCATGTGAACTCCCAAAGGCCACTGCGAGTAGCAGAGTGCTGGATTATTAGATGGACTCTGGTCTGATCCAGCAGGCTCTTTCTTATGCTCTTATGTTCTTATGACCTGACGATTGTACCATTTCCCTAATTATTATTCCAGATACCATTGCTGGAAATAGAAATAAATGCTAATGTTGGCAGTTCAGACGCTATGGGGGAAATCCTAAGCAGGTCTACTCAGAAATAACCCCCATACTATTTAGGTGGGTCTTACTCTCAAGGAAATATTCTGAGGATCGCAGCCTACGTTATTTACCTTTGGTGAAGAAGGGCCGGATTTCTTTCCAAAGAGCTGGGTTGTTGTTGAATATGATGCCGTTTTCGTGCATGCCAATACACTTCAAACCGAGCTTGCTCCCAAATCTGGAGATGTAATGGCCGTGTTTCATTACGTGGAACATGCTTGAAGATCTAGGAAGGGGAAGGAAAGGGCAGTGAATTAACAGCAGGGGCTGCGGCCATTTAATCACTTGGGGGGTGGAAAATCCACACACACACCCCTCTCCTCCCCCCCGCCCCGGATCCATAAACTGGGGAATGTTCTATAACAGGGGTCTGCAACCTGTGGCTCTCCAGATGTTCATGGACTACAAATCCCATCAGCCCCTGCCAGCATGGCCAATTGGTTGCAGATCCCTGTTCTATAATGTGATGGTGACTTTGAGATGACCTGGTGCAAAAAACACACACGTTGTTTGGTCGTGGTGGGGCAGCCACCCATTGTATTATTATTGTTATTGTGTCGTAATACTGTGTGTGTGTGTGTGTGTGTGTGTGTAAGTGTGTGTGTGTAGCTCAGATTTTGCACCAGGCCACATTCTTCTTATTTTTGATAAGGCTGTTTATTATTGTTGATGTTATGATTAACCCTATTGTATTATTATGTCTTATCGTTCTACCGGTATGCTGTGATGTTGTTCCCCGCCCTGAGCCCTTTGGGGGAGAGCGGTATACAAATTAATAATCTAATCTAATACGCCTCTGATTAATATCTTGTTTGGGGTTTGGTCTGCCCCTGTTATATTAGAAGAGATTCATCTGAATTTCCCTTAGAGGGAGCTAGAAGCTTAAACATGAGTGCCACAGTTATCCCATCAATGGTGCAGCAAAGGAAACATCAGCTAGGATGTGTTCACATTTCTTTCATGGGCTCCTTTGCTTCACATATCTTGCATTTTCCTTTCGGAGGCTACTGCCTCCCTTGACATTCAAAAGGCATCACGGTTGACCTGTCAGTGGGATAGTCCTCTGACTACCCCCTGCAGGGAATAAATCCTTCTCAGCTCAGAAAGACCAGCTGCTTCGGATTAAGAACTAGCACGTTCTACTTGTGCCGTAATATAGAACTGAAGACGCTTGATGTGATGGATCAGATCCATTTCATCCAGCATCCTGTTTCTTGCAGGGATCACAACAGGGATGCTGTGGCCCTGAGCAACAGGTGTACTGCTTTTGAACATGGAGGTTCCATTTCACCATCGTGGTAAATAATCTTTCCATGGAGCTGTTTTTCATAGATTTGTCTAATTCTGAAAAATAAACCAACTAGTCACTACTGCTATAATTAAAAGAATCAGAAAGCAGGAAACGCCGAAGACTTCTCCTGAATTTCTGGATAGCTTATGCAAGTCTGAATAAACATCACTGAATCTGATAGACCCACAGTTTGATTCAGTATAGAGCCAGTTCATGTGATTTGCTCTGAAGTCTGTTTGCAAGCAAGCACCCTATCTGAAGAAGAGTTTGGATTTAGACCCCACCTTTCTCTCCTGTAAGGAGACTCAAAAGGACTGACAAATTCCTTTCCCTCCCTCCCCCACAACAGACACCTTGGGAGGTAGGTGGGGCTGAGAGTGTTGGGAGAGAACTGTGAGTAGCCCAAGGCCACCCAGCAGGAATGTAGGAGTGCGGAAACACATCCGGTTCACCAGATAAGCCTCTGCCACTCAGGTGGAGGAGTGGGGAATCAAACCCTGTTCTCCAGGTTAGAATCCATCTGCTCTTAACCACAACACCACGCTGGCTCTCTGGAAGAGAAACTCCCAGGCCCCTTTCCGCACATGCAGAATAATGCATTTTCAACCCACTTTCACGACGGCTTGCAAGTTGATTCTGCTATTTCGCACAGTAAAATCCAGCTGCAAAGTGCATTGAAAGTGGATTGAAAGTGCATTATTCTGCATGTGCGGAAGGGGCCCTAGACAGGGGCCATGGCTCACTGGGAGAGCATTTGCTTGGCATGTGGAAAGTCCCAGGGTTCTATCCCCAGCATCTCCAGTTAATGAACCAGGTGGTGTGAAAGACCTCTACTAGACACCCTGGAGAGCCGCCGCCCATCTGAGCAGACATTACTGCTTGCGTGCAGTGGCATAGCTACCACGGGACAGGGGGGTGAGCATTGCACTGGGCGCGCGCCTGGGGGGCAGCAACAATGTATTTTTGATATTTTTAGTGTTTTTACTTTGTTGGCTGGCAGTGGGCAATCAATTCAATTCAATAAGCCTTTATTGGCATATGAAACAAAACAGTATAAGATACAGTTAAAATTATAAGATAAAACTTCACGTTGAATCATGAATTCAGTTTACAGACTTCAGCCAGGAACTTTGCCACTGTGAGACAACAGTTAAAATCATTGCAGTTTAAAAGCATAGTTACTTTATCTAGCTCTTCATAGGGTCAATAACCTGTGGTAACAAGCTGGACCTTAGATTCTGGTAAAATGGACAGTGGAGGAGAAAGTGTGGGATGGAGTCCAGCTGCCCAGGACTGCAGGGGTAAATCCTCTTACCACTCGGTAGCAGAGGTGGGATCCAGCAGGTTCTCACAGGTTCCCGAGAGTAGGTTACTAATTATTTGTGTGTGCCGAGAGGGGGTTACTAATTGGTGATTTTGCCACGTGATTTTTGCCTTAGTTACGCCCCTCCTCTCAGCAGTAGCGCGCAGAACTTGAAGCAGTCTAGCAGGAGGTGCACCGGCGTGCGTGGCAGCCTGCGCCTGCGTGCATTAGTTTCCCGCCCAAGGACCAGTGCAGCGGCTGCGTCCTTGCCACAACCCTGCCCAGGAATGCCCCATCCCCGGAATGCCCGGCCACGCCCCCTTCGTGCCCCACCCAGCCCCATTGGTGCTACGCCACAGTTTGAATCCCACCACCATGGGAACCTGTTACTAAAATTTTTGGATCCCACCACTGCTCAGTAGACCCTTGAGTCTTCCTCTATGGAGCAGGGATGGCATAATATAAAACCTAGCCAGCATGTAGGCTCTCCTATATGTGGGGTTGGTAAGCGCTGCAATATAGTAGGCTGGGTTTCCCTGTAGAAATGGAATTGCCACGTGCCTTGGCGAAGAGGATTTATTGGCCAAACTCTGCAATTGTTGGTAATCCTTTGCTAGTAGCCGCTCTTTGATGAGGGCAAATGTCTCAGTGAAGGTTAACATGTTCAAGGAGTCACTATCATAGCCCGATCTTTGCTAGGACTGTTGTGCACAGTGGGCAAAGGAAGGGAGAGGAACATGTGGGCATTCTTTGCCCGGCCCCCAAAACCCGGAACCAGCCCCATCTCCCCCGCAGGTGTTTTCCTGGTTGTGTAGATCAAAGATTTACTTGCTAATAACGAGGGTCTCTTCTCCGTTGATCCAGACTCTCATGAATTCACCGTACATCTTGTTGTAGTAGTTGCAGGCGCTGCCCACACCCATCCAAAGGAACCTCCAGTGCGACAGAAGCGGGCCGAGACCCATACAGTAGCCAGGTCCTACGAGCAGAGGAGAGGCGGAAGCAGCGTGTATTGATTAATACTGGCGGGCAGAGAAGACTCTCTGAGGCCCCTTCCGCACCTGCGGAATAATGCACTTGCAATCCACTTTCAACCCACTTCGCAGCTGGGTTTTGCTGTGCGGAATAGCCAAACCCACTTCCAACAATTGCGAAAGTGGATTGAAAGTGCATTATTCTGCAGGTGCGGAAGGGGCCCTGTACAAAAGTGTTTTACTGCTGTCAGGGGGGAGGGGTTTGAGCTGAGGTTCCCTTCCCCTTTAAGTTTGGAAGGGAATAGTCAGAATTTGCTCACCTCTGAATTGTGTTCGGTGTGATAAGGCTGCTGTTTGTATATGTTTGCTCCCTACATTGCAAGTCCCTGTGGTGGACTCTGATATTTATTTAATTGCTGCTTTGGATACTGTTGTAGGCTATTGAATGGACTCTCCCCTGCATTTTATTTCTGCGTTCCTTTCAATTGTTTCGTTTGCAAGTGGAAGCAGAACTTTCTTGTAAGGTTGCCATCCTCCAAATGGGGCCTGGACAGAGGTGGGATCCAGCAGGTTCTCACCAGTTCCCGAAAGTGGGTTACTAATTATTTGTGTGTGCCGAGAGGGGGTTACTAATTGGGTCCGCTTTCCCACCTCCACGCCCTCGCCTCCCCGAGAGGCCTACTGCCTTTTAACGTGAAGGTACCATATAGCAATTGCAACTAATAATGTAACTCCCTGAACTGGGTTAATCCCTTTCAGGTACTGCAATTCATGAATTCTCAGCCTTTCGTACCTTTTATCTCACCAGTCTCTATCAAAGAACCTGTGCGTTTCACCATTGCTGTGTTCAGATTTGTGAGTTGGGGCATTTTCTATAATGGGATGATGATTTAGAAATGACCGGGTGCAAAAATTTTTTTGGGGATCGTGGTGGGGTGGCTGCCCGTGGGGGGGGGGCATCCAACTCAGGTTTTGCCCAGGGCTCAGGTTTGCCTAGGTACGCCTCTGCCCCCTTTGCTGAGGGGGTGGGGGCTGGCGAGGGAACCTGTTACTAAAATTTTTGGATCCCACCACTGGGCCTGGAGATCTCTTGGAATTAAAACTGATCCCAACAGAGATCAGTTCCCTAGCAGAAAATTGTTGAGGAGTTGGACTCTGTGTTAAGGAGTTGGACTCTAAGGCATTATATCCATCTGAGATCTTTCCCTTCCCCAAACGCTGCTATTCCAAGGCCTTCTCTTGTTGTTTACAGAGCTGGGGAACAAAACTGCTTTCTTGGAGTATATCACACATAAACAAATAACGCGGAACACTCCCCCACCAGACACGGCAGAGTTTGAACCTCTCCTTTTGCATGGGCTTCCCTTCCCACCCCATCTAGAAGTCCTGGATGCCTCCAGGCCAGTGGTGGGATTCAGCCGGTTCGCACCACTTCTGCAGAACCGGTTGTTAAAATAGTGCTTGTAAACAAGCAGTTGTTAAATTATTTGATTCCTCCGCTCTGGAACCGGTTGTTAAATTATTTGAATCCCACCACTGCCCCAGGCATCCTTTCAATGGCTGAATGTTTCCTTGGACTGGAACGCTTTGCCTTGACCTCTGGATAGAGTGCGGTTCCAAGCGCCCGACTTGGATCAAGCCCATATGACATCAGTTCCTCACTCAGCTAACAAGTTTAGGATTGGGAATGGGGTATATTTTGTCCTTCTGTGCAAAGTGCATGGGTTGTTTGCCGGTCCCAGGGGTTCAGACAACGGCAGCAGCTCCCGTCCATTTCAAACACTGCCCTGAAGTGTAAAAAACTTCAACAGAATAGACCTTACTGGGAGAAGTTTATTTTGGATATCAGTTAAATTACAATTTTGTAGTCCCATTGCCATCCTGGTATTTCTATAGGTACAATGGGTATTGTAGTCCCATTGCCATCCTGGTATTTCTATACCAGGGGTCTGCAACCTATGGCTCTCCAGATGTTCATGGACTACAATACCCATCCTGAACTACATCATGGACTACATGTTCATGGACTACAATTCCTATCCCATCCTGGTATTCCTATAGGTACAATGGGTATTGTATGGGTATTTCTATAGGTACAATGGGTATTGTAGTCCCATTGACATCCTGGTATTTCTATACCAGGAGTCTGCAAACTATGGCTCTCCAGATATTCATGGACTACAATTCCCATCCTGGACTACATCCTGGACTACATGTTCATGGACTACAATTCCCATTCCATCCTGGTATTTCTATAGGTACAATGGGTATTGTAGTCCCATTGCCATCCTAGTATTTCTATACCAGAGGTCTGCAGCCTATGGCTCTCCAGATGTTCATGGACTACAATTCCCATCAGCCCCTGCCAGCATGGCCAATTGGGATTTGTAGTCCATGAACATCTGGAGAGCCACAGGTTGCAGACCCCTGTTCTATACAAAGCTGCCTTTATGTTTTGATCCGGTTGCATTTGATGGGATGTGAGAAACGGTGTCCAGAGAGGTTTTTTTAACACAAGGATTTAAATTGGAAAATTAATTATCTCAGCAGCAGGATGGCTTTTCCATGATTATGGAGCTATTAAGTTCTTTCTGGACCCCACCTGCAGATTTGTTACCCACCCGGGTTAACAAGTCCAAGTCTAAAGTGGTTAAAGCTCCAGTCCGGGCTAGACCTGGCCTCAAATTCCCATTCAGTCACGCGACTCACAGGGTAGCAGCCTTAGGCCAGTCACTTCTTATCAGCCTGCCCTACCTCACGGGGTTGTTGTGCAGATAAAATGAAAGGGAGAACCCTGTAGACTGCCTTGAGATCTTGGGAGCAGAGCAGGAGAAAAAAAATGTGACCAATGAGATACAGACTCAATAAAAGGTCTGGAGTCCAGGCCGTACGAGGAGAGACTCGGGGAGCTGGGGATGTTTAGTTTGGTGAAAAGGTTGAGAGGCGACACGATAGCCATGTTTAGATATTTGAAGGGATGTCGTGTTGGTGAGGGAGCAAGCTTGTTTTCCACAGCTCCAGAGACCAGGACCAGGAGTCATGGGTTCAAGGGGAAGGAAAAGAGATTCCACCTAAACATCAGGGAAGACTTCCCGAAAGTAAGGGCTGTTCAACAGTGGAATGCACTCCCTCGGAGTGTGGTGGAGTCTCCTTCTTTGGAGGCTTTCAAAGAGAGGCTGGATGGCCATCTGTCGGGAGTGCTTTAATTGTGTGTTCCTGCATTGCACGGGGTTGGACTTGATGGCCCTTGGGGGTCTCTTCCAACTCTATGATTCTACGAATCAGACAATTCTTGTGAGAGCAGCAACCCAGGAAGTCTAAAAGTAAGCTGTTACTTCTTGCACTAGCTTTACGTAGCAGGAACTTAAGCTATCACTTACAAACGTATATCCCACTGCGCTCCATGAACATCACCACATTGGAGGTTGTACACAATTCTCCCCAGACCCCACGACTTTGTCCTCATAACCCCGAGGCATTAAGTTAGGATGAGAGAGAAGGTCAATGACCCAAGGGAGGATTCGAACCTGGCTCTCCCAGAATCCTAGTTGGCTCGAGTCAGCCCCTGATTAAGGAAGCTTTGAGTCTCGAAAGCTTATGCCCTGAAAATCTCGCTGGCGGCTGCTGAACTTGAGTCTATCTCTTCTAACCCCTATGTCACAGATACACTGTAGGGCCGTAGTGGCGAACCTTTGGCATTCCAGATGTTATGGACTACAATTCCCATCAGCCCCTGCCAGCATGGCCAATTGGCCATGCTGGCGAGACAAATATTTAACAGTCCATAACATCTGAGTGCACCAAAGATTGCTCCTACTACTATGAGGGAAAAGACCAAAAGCGTGCCGGACACTGAGGGACAGCATAGTGTAGCCATGTGATCAAGGAGGGTATGAGTTAAAATGGCTGCCCTGTGATCCTGGTAGAGATGCCAACCTCCAGGTGCGTCCTGGATCCCCCAGAATTACTTCTCATCTCCAGGCCAGAGAGATCAGTCCCTCTGGAGAAAACAACTGCTTGACCTCCACATCTCGGATCTGGCATCCCTTCCCCCACATCCTCTGCCAACAGGCAGGGGGGGATCTAGCAACCCTTTGTGCTGGGGTAAAGCCCGGGTTTCAAAGAGGCCTTCAAAAGCATGGCATCCTGTCATGATTCTTTTTGAAAGCATGCATTTAGATTAGTAAGTGACAACCACTACACCCGCCCAGCTTTATCTCTTGAAGGGTTTTGTCTATCCCTATAGCTTAAGAACATAAGAACACAAGAAAGAGCCTGCTGGATCAGACCAGAGTCCATCTAGTCCAGCACTCTGCTCCTCGCAGTGGCCCACCAGGTGCCTTTGGGAGCTCACAGGCAGGAGGTGAAAGCAATGGCCTTAAGAACATAAGAACTAGCCTGCTGGATCAGACCAGAGTCCATCTAGTCCAGCACTCTGCTCCTCGCAGTGGCCCACCAGGTGCCTTTGGGAGCTCACAGGCAGATGTGAAAGCAATGGCCTTAAGAACATAAGAACTAGCCTGCTGGATCAGACCAGGAGTCCATCTAGTCCAGCACTCTGCTCCTGTATTGGCCACCAGGTGCCTTTGGGAGCTCACAGGCAGGAGGGCTAAGCAATAAGCCTTAAGAACATAAGAACTAGCCACTGGATCAGACCAGAGTCCATCTAGTCCAGCACTCTGCTCCTGCAGTGGCCCACCAGGTGCCTTTGGGAGCTCACATGCAGGAGGTGTGAAAAGCAATGGCCTTAAGAACATAGGAGACTAGCCTGCTGGATCAGACCAGAGTCCATCTGGTCCAGCTCTGTGCTCCTAGCAGTGGCCTGGAGTGCCTTTGGGAGCTCACATGCAGGAGGTGAAAGCAATGGCCTGCTGCTGCTGCTGCTGCCGAAGCAGGCACCTGGTCTGCTAAAGCGTTTGCAGTCTCTCAGATCAGGAGGGATCAAGATTGGGGGCCATAGATCGACTTCTCCTCCATCAAGCTGTCCAAGCCCCTTTTAAGCTATCCAGGTTGAGTGTGCATCACCCACCTCCTATGGCAGCATATTCCAAACACCAATCACGTATTTAAGTGAAGAAGTGTTTCCTTTTATTAGTCCTAATTCTTCCCCAGCATTTTCAATGAATGCCCCTGGTTCTAATATTGTGGGAAAGAGAAAAAATGTCTCTGTCCACATTTTCTACCATGCATCGTTTATATAGACTTCAATCCTATCCCCTCAGGCGTCTCCTCTCAAACTAAAGAGTCCCAAACGCTGCAGCCTGTCCTCATAAGGAAGGTGCTCCAAGCTTCCTAGAAGGGGAAGGGGAGGCCTCCTCGCTCACGTTTCCCAAAGCCCCCCTTCTCTCCCAGGCCGCAGGTCCGGTTACCTGGGATCAACGAGGTCTCCTCGAAATTCCACACGAGGAGAAGGAAGCCCATCAGCAGCAAGAGGGGGACCGTGGCGGTCGGCATCGTCTCGGAAACCACCTGGCTGATGTTGTAGTGGCCGGGGTTCAAGGAGTCCTCGATCATCTTGCCCGAGAGCCAACCTGTGGCCGAACCCAGAGAAGAGGGAAAAGAAAAAACCCCAAATCTGACAGAGGCCGGCCAGTTCACCGTTCCTTGGCGCTTTTTCCTTGGCCCGATGCCTCGTGGAATGAACCTCCTTCCCCTATTCGTTTTGTTTTATAACAAGGCTGGTCGTTTTAGACAAGACACCCAGAGGGCCAAGTCAAAACAACGGGCTGAGAAGATACACTCCATGTCCTACCAACAGCAAAGCGTTGCTGACCTTGGTATCGACGCTCAGGTTGCTGTCAGGGCAAGCAGAGGCCCCCGTAGTTACTATCTCTCTACTACCCTTGAGTAGCCAATGGTAACACGGACCTCTGACTAAATGCCAACTTTCTAATCAAACCCAACGAAATTAAATTCTCTGCTGTGGGCAGAGGGCTCCGTGCGAAGCCTTTCATCCACACATTCCTACCCAACATCTGCGGCTGGGGTTTGTGAATGTCCTTGAATCGCGATGATGAGTCCAGTGGTTTCACGGGGCTCCGCAGCAGGTTTGACCAATGCTGCTGAGTGAGAAGCAATATTATTGACGATTCGGGCTCTAAGCATCCCGGAAAGCTTGAATTTGTTTTCAATGCATCCAAATTGAGAGCATGTGAGGGATTAACACATCGGGACAAGGAAAACACCTGGTTGGCTGCTGTGTGGAGTGGTTAAGAGCAGAGAGATTCTAATCTGGAGAACTGGGTTTGATTCCCCACTCCCTCCCCACCCCGCGAGTGGCAGAGGCTTATCTGGTGAACCAGACGTGTTTCTACACTCCTACATTCCTGCTGGGTGACCTTGGGCTAGGGTGTGGAAACAGTATGGAAACCTAGCCGCACGTAGATGTGATGTTGTGTAAAATTTCAAAGCAATCGGTCCAGTAGTTTGGGAGATTACCTGTCAGCAGAAAAATGCACTGATAGATTTTTATACCTATAGAAGATTGTTAGAATCATTTGGTCTTGCTGGTCAGTGTTATATTTCCTAGCGTCAATGTTCTAATTGATATGTTTGTCTTCACTGCCATGAAGACAAACTGCCATTTATATCCCATCTTTCTCTCCTGTGACTCAAGGTGGCTTGCAAGCTCGTTTCCCTTCCACTCCCCACAACAGGCACCTGGTGAGGCAGATGGGGCTGAAGGCTCCCGAAGGACTAGCGGCCCCAACCCAAGGTCACCCAGCAGGAGAATGTAAGAGTCTTGAAACACATCTGGTTCCTGAATAACTCTACCCTCAAATGTGAAGAGTGGGGAAATCCATCCCGAATTAGAACTCACCACCCATGCTGGCTCTATTTCCCAGTAGCCACAGGAAGGGATCCTTGATACAGACCTGGCCCAAACGCTGAGGAAGAGGGGGTGAACATTCCCACCCCGCACTTCCCCCATGGAAATTTTGCCTCTCTTTCCTCGCTGCCCAGACATAAAACAACTTGCCGGGCCATCTTCAATTAGGGAAGCATCATCGGGGAGGTCAGAGTTAACTCTCAACGCCAGGGCTATGAGGCATAATGGAGCTCCCGCTGACTGCTCGCTGAAGCCGAAAAGACACACCTGAAAACGCAGCCATCAAACTCCAGCGCAGATTGTTCAGCTATGTTTTGTTTTTGTTTTGTTCCCTACCATCTGGCACTTCTGAGATGTTTCTTGGCCTTGAATTCCCCAGAGATCGGCTCTCGTTGAAGAAGAAACACTGTGGGGGGCGGGGGGGGGGGGCAATTTCAAATATAGGGAGAACCCACTGGGTTAATTAAGAGAATGATAGAAATTGATGCGATATTAAGGAAATAAGTTATGGTCAGATATGTGGATGTCGATCTCTCTCTTTGGTTCCTTTCATTTCTCCCTCTCCTGTTTCTTCCGCAGTGGTTTCTTTTCTTTTCTCTTCTTTGGATTATAATGTAAAAAGTTTACTAAGATTTGTAATGTTGTGACTCTTTTTTGATACTTCAATATAATTCAATTTAATTTTTTTTTAAAAAAAAAGAAAAATCACTGGGGGGACAATTTTAAATATAGGGGGAACCCACTGACCTCTTCCCTCTCCGTTGAATTTGTGTCTCAGGACGTAGCGTTCTCAGTTTTCAATTATAGACGATGAAGACGGAAGGCTGCGGTCTATTGCATTAGTAAAATTTGAATGTCGAAGGAGAAGGCACAAATACTTCTTGAACCCGTCTTTACCTCTCCCAAGGCTAGGACTTTGAGGAGTTTGAGCGGAGAAAAGAAACATTTGGCAGGAACAGGTTCGGTTCCATAACCCCGGGGGTTGAACTCTATAAAATGGAATGGAGGCAGTCGAAGGGTAAAATCCACCACCATTCTGCTATTGGGGGGAAAGTTGTGTTTTAAAAAACTTTGTTTTCAAATCAGAGGAACTTTTATTCTGGGATTCTCACGACTGTGATGAGAGAGTCTGCATTTAGTAGACTTTTAAAGATCTTCTTACAGCCTTTTTTTAAAAAAAATAACCACATGATATGAGTGGAATTGTTATGATGACTGAAGCATGGGTGTCATTTTAAGATCCTTTGCCCAAACACTGCTCTCCTCCGCATGTAGAGGTGAGGCTTAATCGGCAACCGGAAGCAGGGCCTTTTTAGTGGTAGTGCCTCGTATTTGGAAGGCCCCTTTCCTTTGAGGCTCTTACTGTCTTTCAGTCACAAGGCTCAAACATTTCTCTTTAACCAGGTTCTTAATTAAAGGGTCCCATCTTTTTCTCAACCAGGGTTCCCTGGTACCCTGGGGTGCCGTGAGCATGTCCCAGGGTACCCAGCGGCAACATTCACGCCTCATTTTTTGTGGTGTCTCCCACGGTGCCAGCAAGGGCATGGAGCTGGCCCATGGGACAGGGCCTGCCACAAGGTCAGCAGCCACCACCACCCCCAGTGCTACCCTTCACCCTGGGAGGGGAAGGTGGGGTGTGTGGCAAGCAGGGGCAATGGGAGGGGAAGGTGGAGAGTGGCAGCAGGGGTACCGTGAGATATGAAGAGTGAGGTCAAGGGTACCCTGACCTCGAAAAGGTTGGGAAACACTGAACCAGAGTCTCTCCTGAGCAAGTGTCACTGAAGGATTTGCCCTCACTTTTCCAAATAAACAGTTAATTTGTAACTAGACATTTCGCAAATAAACCGTTAATTTTCCCTAATAGTGAATTTCCCAGATTAGATTAGGTACGAAAACCACTCTTAAGAATGGAATGGGTTTGGGTTTGAATCCAAATGCACATTGATTCCCTATAACAATATTTAATCTGTTCACATCTGATTAGAAGAGGTGCTGGACGTCTCCGCCGCATACTCTGAAATAATACCCAAATCTAATTCGGAAAGGACTCGAGGGATCTCATCCACAAATACCCTCACAAAAGTATTTATCTCCTATTGTGAACTCATGTCTTATGTTCCATGCTCCTGGCGTTTCTAGACGCCTGCCTATGGAGAGTGTGTGAGACAAGTTGGCCCCTTCCGCACATGCAGAACAATGCACTTTCAATCCACTTTCACAATTGTTTGCAAGTGGATTCTGCTATTTCGCACAGTATAATCCAGCTTCAATGCGCATTGAAAGTGGATTGAAAGGGCATTATTCTGTATGGGCAGAAGGGGCCAAGAGCAGATGTCAGAAGTGACATCACAGTCTTTCCGCAGTGATCCACTAGGAATCCTTCCCATCTCTGTGACTTGGATGACCTAGGCTAGCCCAAAGTATGATGGACCCAGTTTAGTGTCTTGGGAGAGATGATGATGAAGAAGAAGAGTTTGGATTTATATCCCCCCTTTCTCTCCTGAAGGGGAGAGAAGCCCCTCAAAGGGGCTTACAATCTCCTTGCCCTTCCCTTCTCTCAACAAACACCCTGTGAGGTAGGTGGGGCTGAGAGAGCTCCGAGAAGCTGTGACTAGCCCAAGGTCACCCAACTGGCGTGTGTGGGAGTGTACAGGCTAATCTGAATTCCCCAGATAAGCCTCCACAGTTCAGGCAGCAGAGTGGAGAATCAAACCCGGTTCCTCCAGATTAGATACACGAGCTCTTAACCTCCTACGCCACTGCGATCAGGTTTGATTTGATTTAGAACCCAATGGTTTGCCTTTTTGGGCAGTCCACAGTATCCGTAAAACTCTCTTCCAGCCCCACGTTGCAAATGAATCAGCTTTCTTCCTGGAAAAGGCTTGAGGGGTGTGGCTTTTTGCCCCTTTTCTCTGTCTCCACCTATCCCAGGAAGGTTTGTTTTAAGAGGCTAGCAACAAGCACACTAATATTATAAATTGGTTTCTCTCTGGAATTTCTTGAACCCCTAAACGAGGAATATATATTCAGGCTGCTCAGCCAAAGACAGATTGATGTGGAATTCCAATCCCTTCATCCAGCACAACCTGCAGGATGTTCCCCAGATTTTTTCAACTTACCTGTCTCACATGGGAAGATGGCAAAATACTTCTCTAGCCTCAACAGTCCATCTCATCGCAGAGCATTTATGCTTGCCAGAGTAAACACCTTTCCTTCTAAAGCATAGGTGTCAAACTCGCGCCCCTCCAGATGTTATGGACTACAGTTCCCAGCAGCCCCTGCCAGCATCATGCTGGCAGGGGCCGCTGGGAACTGTAGTCCATAACATCTGGAGGGGCGCGAGTTTGACACCTGTGTTCTAAAGCTATGATTGGGAGATTCCAAGGTGTTTTACTCACTGATAGACAACGCCCATGCACTGTAAACGCCATGGATACAATTCAGCAGATCCTTTTAGAATGTCAGCTCCACTCCACACTACATAGTCACTATATAACCCCGATTCTTAAAGCCAAGACAAATTTGCCTTCGGCTTATGTCGTGAATTATTTACTAAATGATGCGTCTTCTGAGATAACTTCTAAGGTTGCTGCAGATCTAGCTGAAGTGACATCTCAAAGACGGTATTAAAATGTGACCCTTGATTTACCAAATTATTCAGTCACATTGATGTAATGTCTGAGGCTTAAATCATTGTAACAAACGTGAGAAGTGATTTACATTGATTTTAACTAACATCTGGATATAAAAAATAGGGTCTCCAGAAAGTCTGTGTATAATTTAGCCTGTCTTTCTGTATTGGGTTTCTGTAGTTGTATTGTTGTTTATGATACGAACGTACTGTATGTAGAACTGTTTATGCCTAATAAAGGTTTACTGTACTATTATAAATTCCAATAAGGTATATTAGTCTGTTTTAGACAGAATAACAGAGACTCTCACAAAAGCCTGAACAAATCCCACAGTACATGCATCTAGTCTTTAAGGCAGTGATGGCGAACCTTTTCGAGACTGAGTGCCCAAATTGCAACCCCAAATCCACTTATTTATCGCAAAGTGCCAACACGGCAATTTAATCTGAATACTGAGGTTTTAGTTTAGAAAAAACAGTTGGCTCCGAGGGATGCGTTATTCTGGAGTAAACTTGGTGGTAGTTGGTGGCTTTGCTTTGAAGCAACCGTGCAACTCTTCCAATGGGTGAATCACGACCCTGGGAGGGTTTACTCAGAAGCAAGCCCCATTGCCAGCAACCAAACTTACTCCCAGGTAAAGGATCGCGCTTTAGTTCTTCGCATGAAAATCAGTGGGGTTTAACAGCGCTTAGCAGGGTTACCTACACTGTTTCCCCAAAACTAGGTCTTAGGTTTAATGCTAATAATTGAGCCCAACAGCCCAGGCCAGCCTAGATGTGTGTGTGTGTGCGGGGGGGGGGGGGGGGCGACTCTGTTTGCATGTGCCCACAGAGAGGGCTCTGAGTGCCACCTCTGGCACCCGTGCCATAGGTTCGCCACCACTGCTTTAGGGTGCTGCATGACTCGTAAGTTTTCGTTTTTCATCATCATTATAAGACTGTTGAGTTGTTCTGTTTGTGAATCACAATAGTGATATTTCTATATTAGTGGGGGCGTACCGCCTGGGGGATATATGGGGTCAAACGTCCCCATGCTGTGGCCATTAGGTACATCCCCCCCCCCCCCAATTTTGAAAATGTTGTCAAATTTTTTATTTCCACTGTGTGGCATGGACCATTGCTGTGTTAAGATTTGTGAGTTGGGGCATGTTCTATAATGTGATGGTGACTTTGAGACGACCTGGTGCAAAAAAATGTTGTTTGGTCATGGTGGGGGAGGGCAGCTGCCCCTACGAGGGCGGGGAGGGGCACCGGGCTACATTTTTCCTAGATACGTCTCTGTATATTATTATCTGTTTTCTGGTTTGGTTGCTCAGTATTGCGGGCTGACAAACGACAAAGATGATTCAATTCACGCTCGTGCTTTGCTTTTAAAAGAAGAGCATTCTTTTATTTCCACTGTGAGCAGCAGTGGCGTAGGAGGTTAAGAGCTCGTGTATCTAATCTGGAGGAACCGGGCTTGATTCCCAGCTCTGCCGCCTGAACTGTGGAGGCTTATCTGGGGAATTCAGATTAGCCTGTGCACTCCCACACCCACCAGCTGGGTGACCTTGGGCTAGTCACAGCTTCTCGGAGCTCTCTCAGCCCCACCTACCTCACAGGGTGCTTGTTGTGAGAGGGGAAGGGCAAGGAGATTGTAAACCCCCTTGAGTCCTTCAGGAGAGAAAGGGGGGATATAAATCCAAACTCTTCTTCTTCTTTTAGCCTTGGAATCTGCTGGACAATGGGATAAAGTCTCCTTCTCTGTCTGGGTCGCAGCTTTAAGAATGAAAAAATGTTACTGGAAGAACCCGACACCAGGGGGCGGAGAAATTGGATGAGCTAGTTAACAGCCCGCTTCAAATGCCTCTTTCTTTGCTCAGTTTCCTTGGCTATGCAGGTTGAATTCAAGTAGGGAAAAATATTTATTTTAATGTCTGTTAAAACCGAGAATTAAAGCATTCCATCGCATGATTCAAACACAAAAGAACCAGGGTGCTTGCGCAGTCTCTTTCCCCCTCTCTGCACTGTAGGAATGAACCAGCATTTCGTATTTTATTGCTTTCTCTATCCATCTATATTTCTACTGGTAGTTTCAAGTCTCTGTACTCCCCACTGTTGTATAGATTTATTTTCTAACATGTACCATAGTATACGCTTGTAATGATGTAACGTATACGTACGAATGTAGATCATGTAGATATAATATATACAGGCTACACTACAGTGAAGATTATCATACAGGATTAGATCCAGACTAAATTGGCAATTTCCGTTGATTTCTGCTTTCTGCAAAACCCCTCATCTCATTCTTCAAGGACCCACAATATAGCTTCATGGGGGTCACTCGGCTGCTTTTGGAGCAGGAAGGCCGGGAAGTTCCGTTCTGGCACTGGAAAATTTAGTCTAGATCCAATGCATAGTAATATGTATATTTTGACTGCTTTTAAAAAGTTTAACGTTGCTTTGGGGAACTCATTCTGTGTGTGTATTTGGCTAATGGTATTTTCAACATCGATGATATGTAGGCAGTTAATAAATATTAACTAAGTCCTTCCTTCCTTCCTTCCTTCCTTCCTTCCTTCCTTCCTTCCTTCCTTCCTTCCTTCCTTCCTTCCTTCCTTCCTTCCTTCCTTCCTTCCTTCCTTCCTTCCTTCCTTCCTTCCTTCCTTCCTTCCTTCCTTCCTTCCTTCCTTCCAGAGGTGGGATCCAGCAGGTTCTCACAGGTTCCCGAGAGTAGGTTACTAATTATTTGTGTGTGCCGAGAGGGGGTTACAAATTGGTGATTTTTGCCTTAGTTACGCCCCCTCTCAGCAGTAGCGCGCAGAACTTGAAGCAGGAGGTGAACCGGCGTGCGTGACAGCCTGCGCCTCCGTGCATTCATTTCCCACCCAAGGACCGGCGCAGCGGCTGCATCCTTGTCACAGCCCTGCCCAGGAATGCCCCCACCCCGGAATGCCCAGCCACGCCCCCGTCGTGCCCTGCCCAGCCCCATTGGCGCTACGCCACAGTTTGAATCCCACCACCATGGGAACCTGTTTCTAAAATTTTTGGATCCCACCACTGCTTGCTTGCTTGCTTGCTTCCTCGATTCTTTCTCGATTCTTTCTGAACCTTTTCAGTCACTTCTGTGTTTGGCCCTGATGGAGCACAAAATGTGCAGACACAACTAGAGAGATTCATCTTGCGTCACAAGCACTTTGAGGCCGTGACCCCACTGTCTTCTGTTTCCCTTCTATTCTTGCATATATGGTAGATGGTCCTCATGAGAATACTGGGGTGATTCATACCTGCATTTAGGAGCACAGCCTTTGACTGCATTGCCCTTTCGCATTTCATTACAAATGCCTCAAAATAGCCCACTGCACCCTGGACAGAGCAGTCCTGGGCCTTGCTTAGTTAACAGTTGAGAGCCAGCGTGGTGTCATGGTTAAGAGCAGGTGGATTCTAATCTGGAGAACGGGGCTTGATTCCCCACTCCTCCACCTAAGTGGCAGAAGCTTATCTGGTGAACCAGATGTGTTTCCGCACTCCTACATTCCTGCTGCGTGACCTTGGGCTAGTCACCGTTCTCTCTGAACTCTCTCAGCCCCACCCACCTCACAAAGTGTCCGTTGTGGGGAGAGGAAGGGAAAGGAGCTTGTCAGCCACCTTGAGTCTCCTTACAAGAGAGAAAAATGGGATATCAATCCAAACTCTTCTTCTTCATCTCCTACAAATATTCCGAAGTGTGCCTCCTTACTTTTTAAAAAATGGCTTGGAAGGGAAGTTTGCCCTGTTTCAAAGGGAGCTGAAAGAGTCTGAACGCTGCCTGTCCATTTGCCAGTCAAGCAGATCTCAAAGTCTTATAGAGAAACCCAAAGGATCCCCCCCACCTCCAAAGGAAAAAGAGATCTGATGAGTTCTGCCCCTGGAATGCCTTACTCCTTTTGGAGAAGTGGAAGGCATTGAACAACGTCGTTGTGCATCCAGCTATCCACATATTTCCAGTGGTGGGATCCAAAAATTTTAGTAACAGGTTCCCGTGGTGGTGGGATTCAAACAGTGGCGTAGCACCAATGGGGATGGGCGGGGTACAATGGGGGCATGGCATTCCTGGGCGGGGCTGTGGCAAGGACGCAGCCGCTGCGCCGGTCCTTGGGCGCGAAATGAATGCACGCAGGCGCAGGCTGCCACGCACGCCGGTGCACCTCCTGCCAGACTGCTTCAAGTTCTGCACACTACTGCTGAGTAGCGGAGGAGGGGCGTAACTAAGGCAAAAATCACGTGGCAAGATCCCCAATTAGTAACCCCCTCTCGGCACGCACAAATAATTAGTAACCTACTCTCGGGAACCTGTGAGAACCTGCTGGATTCCACCTCTGCATATTTCTCTCTGTGAGAATTTCTTCTGCCTCCTTGTATGACCCTCTGAAGTACTGTGGGGTTTTTTTTGGGGGGGGGGGTGTCTGTGGACTCTCAAGAATACTGAAGTGGGGGTCTGGGGTAGGAGGGGAGCTGGCAAAACCCGAATGGGGGAAAGGCCATTCTTTTGGAAGGACTGCATGATTGGATGCCTACCAATGTCAACGTTCTCTGAAAGTCTGAAGGGCTGGGCGCCGTTGTTCTGTTCCCAGGGCTCAGAACAGTATAGTCTGTGGGGTCAGGCCTGAAGCATTCTAGAGAGAGGTCCACAAAGTGCCCCTTTTCTACCTCTTCCCCAATCCTGCAGGCAGCCAAGGACCCATTTTTTTCCTTTTTTCTTTTACTATTCCAGCCATCGGGAGCCATTGTTTACATAACACGGACCTGTGAAGTGTAGTACAAGACATGCTGTGCAGAAGCCAGGCATGATAAACAACTAATTGCCTGCATGACGCCGTCCCGCCTTTTTTTTTTTGCCTTTTGAAAAGGAGAAGAATACGGCAAAGTGAAGGTTGGCAAGATGTTCCATCTGGAGAAGCTAATTCCGCCGCGATAACTTTTTATTCAGTGCCAACTTCGTTACCTTTTCAGAAAAAAAAGAGACCTCTGAGTCATCGTGAAGAATAACTCCCCCAAATGGATGGAGATTTCAAGTTGTACCTTTTTTTGTTCCAACCTCTCCTTTTTTCCAGCCGAGAACAGTGGAGCCTTTAGCTCAGAACAGCCATTGAAAGGAGAATCGGAAGCATGCTTTCTAGACAAGGACCGACGGGCACCTCCGACAGACACCTACGCAGCTGCATGCCCTCTCCCGCATTAGAAAACGCTATCCTCAGAGCCCCTGTCTCTGTTCAGGATTGAATCGTTATCTGCTGCAACGTCGTTTGCCGTTATTGCTTTCCTCTGCTGTCCGAAAAGCCGCGGCGATCAAAAAGTTCATTTTCAAAAGGCAGGAAGGGCCCTCTCCGTGCTCCTGTTTCATTAATGGAGCAGCGGTCCTCAGCAGAGCTATCCCTCTCCTACCTTCACTGAAGTCAATAGACTTAGAAGACTGTATCTTTGCTTAGGATGGCACTAAGAAGAAGGAGAAGGAGAAGGAGAAGGAGAAGGAGAAGGAGAAGGAGAAGGAGAAGGAGAAGGAGAAGGAGAAGGAGAAGAGGAGTTTGGATTTATATCCCCCTTTCTCTCCTGTAGGAGACTCAAAGGGGCTTACAATCTCCTTGCCCTTCCCCCCTCACAACAAACACCCTGTGAGGTAGGTGGGGCTGAGAGAGCTCCCAAAAGCTGTGACTAGCCCAAGGTCACCCAGCTGGCTTGTGTGGGAGTGTACAGGCTAGTCTGAATTCCCCAGATAAGCCTCCACAGCTCAGGCGGCAGAGCTGGGAATCAAACCTGGTTCCTTCAGATTAGATACATGAGCTCTTAACCTCCTACGCCACTGCTGCTCCTAATGACATGGAATGTCTCAACTGTCGTGATTTTCCCACTCTAGATTAAAGACGTAAAAAGGCCAAAGAATCCTGGAACAAGCTCTACCAGAATTGAATAAAGTTGTCCTCAGAGAGGCTATTGAATTAATAGTGTGGAGTTACACCTGTCTAAGCTTAAAGAAATCAAGAAGAAGAAGAAGAAAAGAAGAGTTGGATTTATATCCCCCCTTTCTCTCATGTCAAGAGAATCAAAGGGCCTTACCAGATTAGCTCCTTTCCCTCTTCCCCCACAACAAACACCCTGTGAAGGGGGTGGGGCTAAGAGAGCTGTGACTAGCCCAAGGTCACCCACCTGGCATGTGTTGGAGTGCACAAGCTAATCTGGTTCCCCAGACAAGCCTCCACAGCTCAAGTGGCAGAGCTGGGAATCAAACCCGGTTCTCCAGATTAGAGTGCACCTGCTCTTAACCACTACACCACAATGGCACTCCAGACCTTTCCTTAGCTCAAAATCCTCTTCCGCAGCCTAATTTTTTGAGGTGAGGAGAAATAGGGGAATCCATTAATGTCCCTCTTAACTTCTTCTTCCATAGATGAAAAATCAAAAGGGGGTGGGGGTTGAGCTGAAGAGCATCAGCGAGGGAAAGGGTTAAATCACTTTCTCCCCACTCACCCTTCTGTGCACATCCTATACCAGCCTGCTTTGTATTAAAATATATATGCAGATCAAAGAATCTGAGCACTCCATCAAGTATATGCAGATCAAAGAATCTGAGAACTCCATCAAGTATATGCAGATCAAAGAATCTGAGAACGCCAGCGTATGCACAAAGTTGGTTTTCAAGACAGCCAACAACACTAAAACAAGACACAAACACTCCATCAATCTCTGCTGTCTTTCAGACATCGCCTGCGATCTGGATTTTGCCAGCCTGCCTCTGTGTCTGTTGCTTTGTTTAAAACACCTTATTACCATCACCCCCTTTTCTCTTTCCACAACCAGACAACAGATGCAAACAAAGTAACTGGAAGCAGTTTGTAAGGACAAAGATTATCTTGCAAAGATTATCTTTGTGGTATGGACCCTGGTCCTTCTAAGTCCGCTTGAAGCCAATACCTCATTTTGGTCACCAAATGCATCTTTTCAGGAAGTACAAAAATATCAGAACACCAAAACAAACTTTTATTTGGAATCAAAAGACAAGACAGTTCATTCAGGAATTTGCACCTCTTGCTATGGCATAGACTTAACTCACATCATCCAAAAAGGAGGATATCACAGAAAGATAATAGATAACTTCCTAAACCATCATCTGAAACGTATCTGATCCCTCTTGGTCCACTTTTGCCTAGCAATCTTATAATTACCAAAAGAGAAACCAAATTTCTGTTTCATTAGTCCCTTCTTGATCCCCCCCCCCCACTGAAAAATTCTAGAGGAACTCTACACTCATTGGAATTCTAGATGAACCGCCCCAAATGTTATTTCTTTTGGCTAATGGAAATAAATAGAAGAAATAATAACAACAAAGAACAAAGCAGTTTTGGCATCCCATAGCTACAAAATTCCCTCAGTTAAAAGTTACAGAATTACAGTGCAACCCTAAGTATACATACTCAGAAGTAAAACTCATTGAGTTGAATGGGACTTACTCCCTTGTAAGTGTGTTTAGGGTTGCAACCTAGCAGTGCAATCCTAAAGAAGAAGAAGGATGTGGATTTATACCCCCCTTTTCTCTCCTGTAAAGAGACTCAAGGGGGCTTACAAACTCTTTTTCCTAACCTCTGTTTGCAACACTAAAGAGAATTGTTCCAGTTTAAGCCCATTCATTCCAATTGACTTTGACTGCAGTAAGTCTCTTCTAGTTTCAACTCAGAAGATTTGAGCCGGAGAAATCATCTCTGCTCCAAACACAAAGGAATCTTAGAAGCAAATGTTGGTCTTCTTTGAATCATAGTAAGCACTGTACAAAAGAAAGTTATCCAGTTCAATACAACTAAAAAACAAACAAAAAAAGAGCTACAAGGACTCCAGTCGCCTTACCCTGTGGCTTTCCACCTGAAATAGAAAAGTTTAAATAAAGTTACCTTCTGCTTTCTCACTTCCTGTTGATTAGATCCTATTTTGAAGTCCGCTACCTTTGCTAAGGATTTGGTCCCGTTAAAGATCAGAAAAAAGATTTTCTGATGATCACTCTTTGTAGAGCATCTTTTTATGAAGGTAGTTCTTGTTGCTAAGAGATAGGTTGCTATGAGATTATTTGTGTGTATGTGTGTGTGTGTGTCAGGACAGGGGGCTTTGTAGCTGCAAAGAGACTTTTTGCAATTTCACCTCGATAGCAGAATGTACTTAAGCCAAACTATCCAATGAGAAGGGGTGGGGGGGGGGGGAGAGAAACTAGTTGGAAATGAATCAACCTGTTGGAACACTCAGACGTATCAAGGAAAGCTAGTGAAAAGGATAATGCTCTCAGAGAAGGAATGGCTAAGAACAATGGGACAGTATCAAACTGATGGAAACTTTGAAGTGACTCGTGGAAGAAGAAGAAGAAGAAGAAGAAGAAGAAGAAGAAGAAGAAGAAGAAGAAGAAGAAGAAGAAGAAGAAGAAGAAGAAGAAGAAGAAGAAGAAGAAGAAGAAGAAGAAGAAGAAGAAGAAGAAGAAGAAGAAGAAGAAGAAGAAGAAGAAGAAGAAGAAGAAGAGGAGGAGGAGGAGGAGGAGGAGGAGGAGGAGGAGGAGGAGGAGGAGGAGTTTGGATTTATATCTCACCTTTCCTGTAGGGAGACTCAAGGTGGCTTACAAGCTCCTTTCCCTTCCTCTCCCCACAACAGACTCCTTGTGAGGTAGGTGGGGCTGAGAGAGTTCTGAAGAACTATGACTAGCCCAAGGTCACCCAGCAGGAATGTAGGACTGTGCAAAACATCTGGTTCACCAGATAAGCCTCTATCACTCAGGTGGAGGAGTGGGGAATCAAACCCGGTTCTCCAGATTAGAATCCACCTGCTCTTAACTACTACACCACGCTGTCTCTAGAGGTCACCTCCTATTCTTTCCCCTTGATGTCATTGTGTGACATGTTTCTCCACCCTGTCCACAAATAGCAGTTAATGCAGTAGAGGACGGGGTAGAGACGGGAGATGCTATGCGATGATGTCATATCATGTATCTTGCATGATGTAACTGATTGGCATACAGGAAGTTCCAAGTTTAGTCCTCAGGGTCTTAACCAGTGGTGGGATTCCAATAATTGTACAACTGGTTCCGGTGGTGGGATTCAGATAATTTAACAACTGGTTGTTTACAAGCACCATTTGAACAACCGGTTCTGCCGAAGTGGTGCGAACCGGCCGAATCCCACCACTGGTCTCAACTGGTGCTATGGAAGAGCGTTCTTTTTCTGAGACCCTGTCAGCCAGAGGAGGAAACAGTGATTTTCATGGGTCAATATTCCAACTGAGGGTAGGGCTACTTCATAGGTTGAGGTTTCTGAACTCTCTCAGCCCCACCCACCTCACAAAGTGTCTGTTGTGGGGAGAAGAAGGGAAAAGGAGTTTGTAAGCTACCTTGAGACTTACAGAAGAGTAAGGTGGGGTATAAATCTAAACGCTTCTTCTTGCGAACACTTTACACCCACACATATGTGGTCGTCACTGACACGACATAAAACATTGCCATACAAACTCTGGGAGCAGCAGTGGCGTAGTGGCTAAGAGCAGTGGCTAAGAGCAAGTGAACTCTGATCTGGAGGAAGAAGAAGAAGAAGAAGAAGAAGAAGAAGAAGAAGAAGAAGAAGAAGAAGAAGAAGAAGAAGAAGAAGAAGAAGAAGAAGAAGAAGAAGAAGAAGAAGAAGAAGAAGAAGAAGAAGAGTTTGGATTTATATCCCCCCCTTTCTCTCCTGCAGGAGACTCAAAGGGGCTTACAATCTCCTTGCCCTTCCCCCTCACAACAAACACCCTGTGAGGTGGGTGGGGCTGAGGGAGCTCCGAGAAGCTGTGACTAGCCCAGGGTCACCCAGCTGGCGTGTGTGGGAGTGTACAGGCTAATCTGAATTCCCCAGATAAGCCTCCACAGCTCAGGCGGCAGAGCTGGGAATCAAACCCGGTTCCTCCAGATTAGATACACGAGCTCTTAACCTCCTACGCCACTGCTCTAGACCAGGTTTGATTCCCAGCTCTGCTGCCTGAGCTGTGGAGGCTTATCTGGGGAATCTGAATTCATTCTGTTACGCATGCGAATTCTGTTTTGTTGTGAAGAAGGCAAAAGTTGAGCAGTTCAAATGGCATCTTTTGGGGGGGGGGGCGCTACTGGCGAATTTTCGGCCTGCTTCAGATAAGTAAACAACATGGAAAGATGTTTTGGACATAGAATCACAGAGTTGGAAGAGACCCCAGGGGCCATCAAGTCCAACCCCCTGCAAAGCAGGAACATACAGTCAAAGCACTCCCGACATATGTTCATCCAGCCTCTGTTTAAAAACCTCCGAAGAAGGAGACTCCACCAATCTCTGAGGCAGTGAATTTCATTGTCGAACAGCTCTGATGGTCAGGAAGTTCTTCCCAATGTTTAGGTGGAATCTCTTTTCCTGCACTTTGAATCCATTACTCCATGCTCTAGTCTCTGAGGCAGCAGAAAATAAGCTTGCTCCCTCTTTGACATGGCATCCCTTCAAATATTTAACCATAGCTATCATGTCCCCCCTTAACCTTCACTTCTCCAGACTAAACATCCCCAGCTCCCTAACCTCCAGAGGCGTACCAGGGGTAAATGGCGCCCAAAGACAAATTGTCTGCAGGACCCCCAGGCTCTGCTCCCCTCCTCGGCTCTGCCCCCACTGCCCTCGCCCCCGCCCATGTCACCATGGACATGGGCAAGGTCTAGGGGCTCACCTCCTGCCCAGACTCCCCCTGCTGGCTGGGCTTCCTGCTCCCCAAGCCCCATCCCCGGCCTCTGTGCTTTTAAAAAAAGTTCTCCGAGGCTGGGACTGCAGGTCAGAAGAGACTGCAGGCTGCCAACTGGGAGCCCAGTTGGCAGGGGGGAAAGGAAGGAAGGGGGAGTCCAGGGCGGGATTGAGGGCACTTGGAGGCAGCAGGAAGTCCTGCTGTCTCATCGTTTTTGCGTGCCTTGGACGGGGTCGAGGCACGTGAAAATGACGAGACAGCAGAACTTCCTGGTCAAGTGGGGGGCTGATTTTGCTCCCCCCATGTGACCAGAAGAGTGGCGTCTGGGGACAAGGGGTACCCCTTGTCCCTAGGCAGATATGCCACTGCTAACCTCTCTTTGTAGGGCATGGTCTCCAGACCTTTTACCATTTTGGTTGCCCTCCTCTGGACGCATTCCAGCTTGTCAATATCCTTCTTGAATTGCAGTGCCCAGAACTGTACACAATATTCCAGGTGAGGTCTAACCAAAGCAGAATAGAGAGGTACAATTGCATCTCCCGATCTTGACACTATACTCCTATTGATTCAGTTCGAAATCGCATTGGCTTTAATGGCCGCCGCATCACATAACTGGGATGGTGAGCGGGACGATAAACCCCAGATTCCTCCGCACAAGATCATGGCATCCCCACTTTCCGAGAAGACTTAGTGAATGTGATAATCTCCCTGCTTCTTTTCATGGCTTTCTTATTCCCTGGATCAACACAGTTATGAGTGTCCAGATCAACTTGGCTAAAAATAGACAATGCAGTAGCTGTGTAAAAATTGTGTAGCAGCACAGAATAATTGTTGGCATTGCATTCCTTTTGTCTGAAAGTTCCATTTACTTATCAGTGCAAAAAGATGTCATATGTGGACTGTGATGACATGGGGGGGGGGGGGAGTATCTTTGATTGCATCCCATAAGGTCAGCATTAAAGAGGTTAAATAATGTGAAAACTTGTGTTGTTTTAACCAAACTCCGCTCAGTAAAGGCTCCTTTCATGCGGAAGAATTCCTGGAACTTTGTGTCATAAAAAATCGGAATAACTGGAGTTTTGTTCGCCACACAAGACCTCTGGCTCCGCACGAGGAAATTCTTCGGTGTGTGTAGGCTTGTAAGAGATTTCACAAAGTCCTTTCTGATGCCGTCAAAAAATGAGGTAGGTCTCTTCACAATGGGCCTTTTGTGGGCGCGAGACGCAAACGGCTCACTGTTGTGGCCAAGATAGTGTTTCGCAGCCGTTCTGCGGTCTTTAACTCTGAACAACAGGAGGTGTCGTTTCAAGCTTCAGATGTGGCCCTACAAAAATGTGTGAGGCCCAATCTGGAGTCATGGCAGGGGGGAAACCCAGTGTGATTTCCACATCCAGAAATGCCCCCCCCCCCCCCCCCCCGGTTCTCGTCTTGGTCTCTGTGTGTGCAAATTCCCATCAAATTGCATCTGATTTATGGCAATCCCATGAGGCAAACCATGATGATGATGATGATGATGATGATGATGATGATGATGATGATGATGATGATGATGATGATGATGATATTTAATTTGTATACCACCCTCCCCCGGAGGGCTCAGGGCGGTGAACAGCATTGCAAGAAAACAATAACATAGGACCGTGGCGGCGAACCTTTGGCACTCCAGATGTTATGGACCAATTGGCCATGCTGGCAGGGGCTGATGGTAATTGTAGTCCATAACATCTGGAGTGCCAAAGGTTCATCACCACTGACATAGGAGTACAAAACCAGCAATTCAGTATAAACAAGTATAACCTGATGTAAATCAGGTTAACAGCTGATCACAACTAATCAACTTAACAGCACCACCATCATGAATACAACATCTCATAACAGCACCACAGTTATTACAAATTAACAATATAACATTTATGATAAGATCACAAAACAATAATAACAGCGATATAGCATGACCGTATCCCAATGACAGTCTACACAGCAGCATAAATCCATAACAGTATCCCAATTACAGTGTACACAACAGCATAAATCCACAATAACATCATTACACAGTAAATGAATCATATACCCTCCCCAAACGCAACAACCTATTAGTTAACCTGATATAACATAGACCCGTGGTGGCGAACCTTTGGCATTCCAGATGTTATGGACTACAATTCCCATCAGCCTCTGCCAGCATGGCCAATTGGCCATGCTGGCAGGGGCTGATGGGAATTGTAGTCCATAACATCTGGAGTGCCAAAGGTTCGCCACCACGGACATAGACTAATAAATGATAGATGGCGACTTCCTAATCATTACCAAATGGTGGTAGTTTGCCGTTGCTCCGTGCCGTTGCTGCCTTTGCTCCGTGACCTTGACTTCTTTGGTGGTTTCCCATCCAGGTAGCAAAATGTCACTGCTGTCTGATCCTTTTAAAGGGAGACACCGGGGGATTGAACCTGAGGACTTCCGCAAGCAAAGCATCGCTAAGCCACACCCCCTTCATGGCCCCTCACTAGGAGCTTCTCCTTCAGAGGTGGCTTGCCGTTGCCTGCCTCTGCACAGCAACCCTCCGTTTCCTCGGTAGTCTCCCATCCAAATGCTAACCAAGATCGACCCTGCTTAGCTTCTGAGATCTGACGACTTTGGACTAGCCTGGGCTATCAGCGCCTGGGCAATATGATTAGGACATTAAAAGCAAGTGAACATCTGGAACAGAAGGGAACAAAGCATATGTATTAACACAGTATATGAAAGGATGCAGAAATTGCCCAGTAGGTTGATACATGCAACAACGGGGTGTGGACGGCACTGTTTATTGTCTGCGCCATCTCTTCGTTAAAGCATTCTTTCGGCACCATTGTGTCCCAACAAAGCCCCATTACCTTCATCAAAAATGCTCTCCTGAATAATTCAGTTTTGCATAGTTGGTGAAACGCCAGCCAAGTGGGACGCTTCTCGGAGGCCAGCCCCGTACTGCAAAGTCTGGGATTGTTTACTAAAGCAGTCGGATATCAAGAAGAGGATCGCAAACTTGGAACAGAAGCAATTTTCCTTCTGATATCGTACAAGTAGCACTCTGCTCACGAGGAGGGCCTCTTCAAGATCCCGGCCGAGTGTCGTAAATCTAATTTGCTTTTCTGACAACCCCCCCCCCCCCATATCAATTTCTCCCCTCTCCGATCAACAGTTGGAAGGTTTAGGCGTACTTCACCTGACTTTTATTTTATCAAAATTCAGTGGTTTGCGAACTTGAAAGCTTGGCCCTTAAGGGTGTTATTATTTTCCCACACCTCTTAAAAAGTTGTTGTTTCCCACCTGTTCTGTGTGTAGTTTTACTCTCCAGGTATTCTTTTTGCTCTTTCTGCTTTTGTGTTCAAAATTGCTTTTGTACTCCACGGGCTCAAAGGAGGTCGAAACGACCCATGGCAGGATCTGTGCTCAGTATCTTCTGCATATACCTCTCTTTCTACTTCACCCTGTTCTACCTATGGTAGGTTTCCTTTGCCTCTTGGCGACCTTGTGCAATAGGAAGTCTTGTAAATTGTATTTCAGGGTGTGTTTCTAATAATCAGATGTGTACACTTTTTTAAAAAAATCCTTAACACAATTCATGCTGCTATATGACTGGTTCATCTCTGATCGGAGCTCTTCCTTTGATCGTGTGTAATTTAACCTGAAATAAATCCATTGGTTCATTATTAGGGAAATTCAGTTTTCCAAGCAGCAGGGAGCAACTACCCTCTGGAAAAAAGGCTTCCCTTCACAACCTGGGACCCATGTATCTGAAAGACCATTTCTCCCCATATAGACTCCAGTGGCCACTAGATTCCATAGATCAGGGGTAGGGAACCTTTAACACTCAAAGAGCCATTTGGACCCGTTTTCCACGGGAAAAGAAAACACTTGGAGCCGCAAATAATTTTTGACATTTAAAATAAAGTTAACACTATATATATAGGGTTTTTTTTAAAACCTTTACTCTGCTCATTCTGAGAAGCGCATGGATGCACCCGCCCTGCTACCTGCAGGGCGGCAGATGAAGTTGTGGTTGACTGCTGCCGCCGAAAGCCACCATCTTCCAGCGGGGCGTACAGAGGGAAGCCCACGGCACGCCCAGCCGAATCGTAAGTACAGGCCTGCCCTGCTGCCTGCAGGGCGAGGCAAGGATGGAAGCTGGTGGCTCCTGCCTGTGGAGCCACAGTGCAAGGGCAGAAGAGCCGCATGCAGCTCTCGAGCCGCAGGTTCCCTACCCCTGCCATAGACTAATGTCTGTCGAAGCACACTTGGCCTTAGCACGATTCCATGGATTTTCTGGGACCCTGCAGTTCCATCCTGACCTTCGCTGAAGATCTGAAATGTAGTACATTCACTCACTGAAACACCACCAATGCCGGATGAGAACCTGAGATAACCTGAGATAACATTCACTATCAGTTCTTAGGAGGACAGTTAGGGGAAATGAAGAAGGGGTTAGTGAATCCTGAGATATTTACTTTATTTGTATCAGAACATTTATACAAAAGGTTTTACTTATATATTGTAGTGTGTTTGTGACAATATTAACCTCTTTTTTAAGCAGATGCCACTAAGGAAGGCTAATTGCTGAAAGGCTAATTGCTTTTCATGATCTCCATCCATCCATCCATCCATCCATCCATCCATCCATCCATCCATCCATCCATCCATCCATCCATCCATCCATCCATCCATCCATCCATCCATCCATCCATCCATCCATCCATCCATCCATCCATCCATCCATCCATCCATCCATCCATCCATCCATCCATCCATCCATCCTCCCTCATCATCCATCCATCCATCCATCCATCCATCCATCCATCCATCCATCCATCCATCCATCCATCCATTCCTCCATCCATCCATCCATCCATCCATCCATCCATCCATCCATCCATCCATCCATCCATCCATCCATCCATCCATCCATCCATCCATCCATCCATCCATCCATAAGAACATAAGAACTAGCCTGCTGGATCAGACCAGAGTCCATTTAGTCCAGCACTCTGCTACTCTCAGTGGCCCACCAGGTGCCTTTGGGAGCTCACATGCAGGATGTGAAAGCAATGGCCTTCTGCTGCTGCTGCTGCTCCTGAGCACCTGGTCTGCTAAGGCATTTGCAATCTGAGATCAAGGAGGATCAAGATTGGTAGCCATAGATTGACTTCCTCCATAAAATCTATCCAAGCCCTTTAAAGCTATCCGGGTTAGTAATATCACCACCTGTGGCAGCATATTCCAAACACTCAATCACACGTTGTGTGAAGAGAAGGTTTATTAGGTCCTAATTCTTCCCCCCTGCATTTTCAATGAATGCCCCCTGGTTCTAGTACTGTGAGAAAGAGAGAAAAATTTCTCTCTGTCAACATTTTCTACCCCATGCATAATTTTATAGACTTCAATCATATCCCCCCTCAGCCGCCTCCTCTCCAAACTAAAGAGTCCCAAACGCTGCAGCCTCTCCTCTGAAAAGGAGGAGCCTCTCCTCCTCCTCTGAAAAGGAGGAGCCTCTCCTCTGAAAAGACTGAAAAGATTTTCCATCCATCCATCCATCCATCCATCCATCCATCCATCCATCCATCCATCCATCCATCCATCCATCCATCCATCCATCCATCCATCCATCCATCCATCCATCCATCCATCCATCCATCCATCCATCCATCCCCCCTCTCTCTCTCAATCAATCAATCAATCAATCAATCAATCAATCAATCAATCAATCAATCAATCAATCAATCAATCAATCAATCAATCAATCAATCAATCAATCAATCAATCAATCAATCAATCAATCTATCTATCTATCTATCAATTATAAGAACATAAGAACATAAGAACAAGCCAGCTGGATCAGACCAGAGTCCATCTAGTCCAGCTCTCTGCTACTCGCAGTGGCCCACCAGGTGCCTTTGGGAGCTCACATGCAGGATGTGAAAGCAATGGCCTTCTGTGGCTGTTGCTCCCGAGCACCTGGACTGTTAAGGCATTTGCAATCTCAGATCAAAGAGGATCAAGATTGGTAGCCATAAATCGACTTCTCCTCCATAACCAAGCTCCCTTTGTAAAGCTATCCAGGTTAGTGTGGCCATCACCACCTCCTGTGGCAGCATATTCCAAACACCAATCACACGTTGCGTGAAGAAGTGTTTCCTTTTATTAGTCCTAATTCTTCCCCCCAGCATTTTCAATGAATGCCCCCTGGTTCTAGTATTGTGAGAAAGAGAGAAAAATTCTCTCTGTCAACATTTTCTACCCCATGCATAATTTTATAGACTTCAATCATATCCCCCCTCAGACGTCTCCTCTCCAAACTAAAGAGTCCCAAACGCTGCAGCCCTTTCTCATAAGGAAGGTGCTGCAGTCCCCTCAAATCATCCTCACGCCTTCTCTGCACTTTTTCTATCTCTTCAATATCCTTTTGAGATGTGGCGACCAGAACTGAACACAGTACTCCAGCAAGGTCAGCACCACAGCTTTATATAAGGGCATGACAATCTTTGCAGTTTTATTCTCACCTTTCCCACTATCCCTGTAGCATAGAGTTTGCCTTTTTCACAGTTGCCATATACATTGAGTTGACATTCCATGGAACTATCAACTAAGGCGCCTTCAAATCCCTTTCCTGGTCTGTGACTGATAGCACTGACCCCTGTAGCATGTATGTGAAGTTTGGATTTTTGCCCCTATGTGCATCACTTTGCATTTTGCTACATTGAACTGACGCATTTGCCATTTCTTAGCCCACTCACCCACTTATCGCTGGTCCGCTTGGAGCTCCTTCAAGAATCCTTTGTAGGTTCTCCACCACCTCTACATAATTTGGTATCATCTGCAAACTTGGCCACCACGCCACTCCACCCCTACTTCCAGGTCATTTATGAATAGGTTGGGAAGAGCACTGGTCCCAATATCGGATCCTTGGGGACACCAATTCCTACATCTCTCCATTGTGAGAATTTCCCATTTACACCCACTCTTTGCTTCCTGTTTCTCAACCAGTTTTTAATCCATAGGAGGACTTCCCCTTATTCCTTCCTTCATTGCTGAGTTTTCTCAATAGTCTCTGGTGAGGAACTTTGTCAAAAGCCTTTTTGAAATCCAAGTAGACAATGTCCACTGGTTCCCTCTTATCCACATGCCTGTTTACTTCCCTCAAAGAACTCTAGTAAGTTTGTAAGACAGATTTGCCTCTGCAAAAGCCATGCTGACTCTTTCTCAGCAGGTCTTGCTTTTCTACATGTTTTATAATTTTATATTTAATGACAGATTCTACTAATTTACCAGGAACAGATGTCGTTCACTGGCCTGTAATTTCCGGGTCCCCTAGATCCTTTCTAAAGATTGGTGTGACATTGGCCATCTTCCAGTCTTCAGGGATGGAGCCTGATTTCTGCTGATGTAAGTTGCATATTAAAGGGAGAAGATCAGCAATTTCCCATGCTTGAGCTCTTTTAAGAACTCTTGGGTGAATGCAATCTAGCCAGGGGATTTGTAACATTTAGTTTATCAATGGCTGCCAGAACTTCTTCCTTGTCTACCACTATCTTTGTTAGTTCCTCGGATTCGCCTCCTAAGAAGCTTGGTTCAGGTGCAGGAATTTTCCTCTGGAATTTTCCTCTGGAAGTCTCTGGAACCAGCAGAAAGGAGCAGAAAGGAGCAGCAGTGGACAAGGCAACTGGCCAGGAAGAGCAGAGTGACCTGCTGGTGTTCATCTTTTGGAGGGCTTTTCTCAAAAGCCACACATCTTTAAAACAGTGTATTTTAACCAGGGTTTGCAGGGCTTCTTTTCTCCCTTTGTAAGGTTGCTAAGAGCTGAGACTGCTGGAGGTGGGCTTTACCAGGTTAACAGAGGCCACTCTTTGTCCTGGGCTGCTAAAGGTCAGGGGCTCCTGAGGTGAGTCATTCAGTCTTTAGTTCAGTCTCTGGAACCAGCTGCTAATTTCTTCTTCTTTTTTTAAAAATAAATTAATTAATTAATTATCAAGGACATTTTTTTGAGGGGATAGTAGGTACAGATAGCTCAAAGGCACTGACTAAAAGTTTAATATCTAAATATATAAACAAAAGCAGATATGAAGGCAGGAAGCCAGCAGGGGGGATGGGGGCTTCCCCAGTGTTTGCACTGAGTGTCACATGTGGCGACTATCTGCCACTAGGCCAGAAGTGGTGGTGTGCCCTCAAGGCAATGAGCTCCTGGCATACAAGGAACGTGTCCGCTCTCTTGAAGCCAAGGTGGCAGACCTGAGAAGCTGAGAGGCAGAGAGGGCAACAAACAAGGCTTTCAGGGACCCAGCAGCCGGGTCCCACTTCCCAAGGTGACATCTCTTCAGATGTCATGGAGAATGAGAGTCTGGGTGACAGAGGGTGCCAGTCAAGTGTGGGGGAAGATGTTCCTTAGATGGGACCCCCTTAGTTGGTGGTCAGATATCCTCTCTGCGACTGAGGATACCCCCTCGGGAGGTGGGGGCTCCTTGTAGTGGGTGATTCGATCATCAGGGAATATAGAGAGTTGGGTTTGTGACAGGCGTGATGACCGCATGGTGACTTGCCTGCCTGGTGCGAAGGTTATGACGCTGTCACGCCACGCCTAGATAGGCTGTTAGACAGTGCTGGGGTGGAGTCAGCAGTTGTGGTCCACATTGGTACCCAATGACATTGGGAAATGTAGCCGAGGTTCTGGAAGCTAAATTTAGGCTGCTAGGAAAAAGGTTAAAATCCAGGACCCCTCAAGGTGGCATTCTCTGAAATGCTACCTGTTCCACGCCAAGAGGGCTTAGAAGCTAGGTGCTGGAGATACAGGGTCTCAATGCGTGGATGAGAAGGTGGTGCAAGGCAGAGGGTTTCAGATTTGTCAGGAACTGGGGAACCTTTTGGGATAAGGCAGGCCTGTACAAAGGGACGGCTTCATCTTAACCAAAGAGGAACCAGGCTGCTGGCCAACATTAAAAAGGTGGCAGAACAGCTTTTAAACTGATCCCTGGGGAAAGCCGACAGGAGCTGAGGTGACTTCTGGTTCGGAATACAGAGTCCATGGGGAGGGAGGCAGAGAGGGAGGCTTGTTAAATCATCCACATGCAAGTGAAGAGCACAGCAATGTGATAGGTGATAGTGGCTACAAAAGGCTAGAGGGCAAAACACAAAACTCCCAGGTCAGGGACAGAAACAGAGTATAAAAGTGTCTCTATGCTAATAGTAGAAGCATCTCGACCCAAAATGGGGGAGCTGGAGCACAGAGTTTGAAGGAGGACATTGATATAGTGGGCATCACAGAGACATGGTGGAATGAGGAGAACCAGTGGGATGCTGTTATCCCAGGTTACAGGCTCCTACAGGAAGGATAGGACAGGGCGATTGGGGTGGAGTGGCTCCTCTACATCAAAAGAGAGCATAGTGTCACATAAAATAGACAATGCAGGGGAGCTGGATTCCCCTACAGAAGCACTGTGGATATCAATACCAGGGTGAAGCATAGTTTAACATTAGAATATATTATCGCCCCTGACCAAAGCGCACAAGAGGATTCTGAGATGGAAAAAAGAATTAGAGAGGCCAACAAAAGCAAAATGTCGTGGTAATGGGCGCATTTTAACGATCCCCATATAAACTGGATAAATGCATGTTCAGGCCATAGTAAGGAGAGAACATTCCTGGATATGCTAAATGACTGTGGTTTAGAGCAGATGGTTGTAGAACCAACCAGGGGAGATGTGATCCTAGATCTAATTCTATGTGGGACCCAGGACCTGGTGCGGGAAGTCAGTGTTGTTGAGTCGATAGGGAACAGCCACCACCAATGCTGTCAGATTCAGTATCTCTGCATGCTAACAAGGACAACTACTAATGTAGTTACATTTGCCTTCAGAAAGGGAAATTTCTCAAAGATGAGGGGATAGTGCGCAGGAAGCTGGAAAGGGAAAATCAAGAGAGTCAAAATGTCCAAGATGCTTGGAGGTTATTTAAAACACAGTCACAAAAGCTCAGCTGGAATGTGTTCCGCAGGTTAGAAAGGCAGCCTTCACTCCAAAAGAAAGCCACTATGGTTAACAAGGCACGTTGAGGAAATTATTAGGTAAAAAAAGATGTCTTTTAGAAAATGGAAGTACAACTTAACTCATAACGAATCCCAGAGAGAACCCAAATGGTGGCAAAAGAGAAGCAAGTTAGCTGTAAGGCAAAAAAGGATTATGAGGAACACATGGCTGTGAACATCAAAACCAGCAACAAACAGTTCTTCAAGTACATCAAAAGCAGGAAGCCAGCAAGGGAAGCGGTAGGCCCGTTAGATGACAAAGGAACAAAGGGTGTGCTAAAAGATGACAGGGAGATTGCAGAAAAGCTGAATGAATTCTTTGCATCTGTCTTCACCCAAGAGGAGGTGAGGAAATTATCACCAACCCACCCTTATCAGATATACATATACATATCTTATCAGATTTCAGAAACTAAGCAGGGTCAGTACGTAAACCTTGGATGGTAGACCACCAAGGAAGGCTGTGCAGAGAAAAGCACCGGCAAACCACCTTTGCTTCTTGCTTGCATTGAAAGCCCCTTGCTGGGGTCACTATAAATCTTGGATGGGAGACCACCAAGGAACGCTCTGCAGAGGAAGGCAATGGCAAACCACCTCTGCTTCTTGGTTGCCTTGAAAACCCCTTGCTGGAATCACCAGAAATCAGATGTGACTTGATAGCTGTTTACACACATACACATTTTATATTTCATGTATGACAGACAAATAGGTCATTGTGTGTATGTGTATAAAGATCTATTCACCTATTGCACATGATACATGTGTGTTTATATAGTATACATCTGGCGCTTCTATGTCACACTTTTGCTTATCTTTGCAATTGGTGGTTATTGGATTTATGGGAGATAGATTGAATCAGCCTATTGCACTATTTTGTCCCTGACATCTGTATACTTTGCTTGAAGGGCATGCATCAGCCTTTTAGGGGTTTTTCTTTTCTTCATTAAAGACACCTGTCTGTTTTTATACAGGGTTTCTTTCTTTTTCTTGACCTTTTGGGGGGACCTGATCCATCTGTCTTTTCCAGTTACTTTTCGTCATTCCCTTTTTCCAGTGGTGGGATCCAAAAATTTTAGTAGCAGGTTCCCATGGTGGTGGGATTCAAACTGTGGCATAGTGCCAATGGGGCTGTTGAGCGGCACGACAGGGCGTGGCCAGGCATTCCGGGCAGGGCATTCCTGGAGCAGGGCTGTGGCAAGGGAGTGCAGCCACTGGCGCTTCGGTCCTTGGGCGGAAACGAATGCATGCAGGCGAGGCACGCCACGCCATAGCGCCGATTTGCACCTCCTGCTAGACTGCTTCAAGTTCTGGCGCTTACTGCTGAGAAGGAGGGGCGAATCTGGGCGCAAAAAATCACATGGCAAAATCACCCATTGAAAAGCAACCCCCCCCCTCGCACACACAAATAATTAGTAACCTACTCTCGGGAACCGGTGAGAACCTGCTGGATCCCACCTCTGCCTTTTCCCTTCTTGTGATTGCCTGTTTGGTAACAGACAGTAGAAATCTTTTTCTGTAGACAGTCCACTCCTTTGGAATGGCTTTCCAGAGTGGGTGTGGAAGGCGCCTTCGCTATCTGCATTCAGGAAGGCATGCCAGAGCCTTTTCTTTCAGGGCGGCAAACTGTTTTGATAGATCTGCTTTGTGGGTGGTTTTATCTTGTTAATGGGCTGTTTACATGCTGTTTTGCTGTTTACATGTCTTCAACTTTGCCTGCAGGTGAGACTGTGAGCATATGACTGGTCTAAGGTCACCTAGCAAACTTCCTGGGGATTCAAACTGGGTTCTCCCAGATCCTAGTCGAACACTCTAACCGCTAGGTTATGCCGGCTTTCAGTCATGCGTGCATAAAGAAAGAACTTTACCTTGCGGTTGATATGCTATGGTAGCAGCTCCAGAAAAAAAAAGTAGAAATGGATTCTTTTCTACATGCACACGTTCCTTAATCGGATCTTAGCTGTTGGAAACAAGGTCTATTCAACGTATTGTCGAAGGCTTTCGCTTGCAGGGGGATTCAACAGGTTGTTAGGTTAGGTGGTTGTGGATCTGAAGTAAGATCTTGTTACTAAAGTTGCTTTCGGCTTGCATCTGTGGCTGGCATCTTCAGAGGTGTATCACAGAAAGAAGTGTGTTACACACCGCATCCAGAACTATCCAGAACTATCACAGAGAGAAGTGTGTTACAAACTGTGTCCAGAACTGGACACAGTGTGTAACACACTTCTCTGTGATATAGACCTCTGAAGACGCCAGCCACAGATACAGGTGAAACGTTAGGAACAAGATCTGCCAGACCACGGCCACACAGCTCGGAAAACCCACAACAACCAGTCGATTCAACATTTGACTCTGTTACCAGGTCACCTGACTCAGTGGTGGGATCCAAAAATTTTAGTAACAGGTTCCCATGGTGGTGGGATTCAAACAGTGGTGCAGCGCCAATGGGTTGGGTGGGGCACCACGGAGCACGGCCAGGAATTCCAGGGCTGGCATTAATAATTTCTCTGTTACCGTGTAAAAAAACTCTTTACTGTAAAAAAAAAACAGTTCCTAATTTTCCAGCTGGTATCTTCTGTCCATAATTTAAACTCATTATAGCAGAGTCCTATCGCCTACTGCCAACAGAAACAACTACGTTTCTCCTCTAATTGACTGCCTGTCAAATACTTAATACTCTTCAAATACTTAATTTTGTTTTCTAGAAATCAAAAGGATACTTCTTTCCTAAACCAGGAACTTTACCTATATTTCCTAAAACATGTTTTAAAACAGCCTAACAGGGAGAATAATCGTTATCCTGCTTACCCGCTAACCAGCCACATAGGAAACAACAGGACTTGATGATTTTTGGACCTAGTGGAATTTCTAACGGAAAAGCGGACCCAGTTAGTAACCCACTCTCGGGAACTGGTGAGAACCTGCTGGATCCCGCCTCTGACCTGACTTGTTTGCAACTCCACTGGAAACATCTCACTGGACTTGCCAAACAGATGTCTCAACGGCAAGGCCATCTTGGTCCCTGCCCAAACTATACCATGTTTATAATAGTGACCCAGGGTCGAAAGGTCCTCTCACTCATTGCCGCCCCCTGCACTGTTTCCTGCCGTTCCCCTCTGCATGCAAGAATTTTGACATTTTGATTGCCGTCTCCTACTCCTGCCTCTTCGCCGTTTCCCTGGCACAGGAGAGGGAGAAGAAAATGCCACACAAACTGCTTCCAGCGTCGTCGTTGGAGCTGCTCTTAGTTTGCAGCTGCTAAGAATACTCGATTCTTGCCAAACAGCTGGGCTCCCATCTGCGGGACGGAGAAGCCGCCGTTTTCACACACTTCCTCTCTATGGCACTCCCTTGCTGAGAGATGTTCTTCAAAACACGTTCCAGGGGCAGACGAGAAGGAAAGGGGGAAAGAGTGTTGGGTTTATCTCCTCGAGTAGCGAGTAAACAACCAACAAGGCCTTTTCCTCATTAGTTGTGAGCCTCCTGCCGTCAACAGGACGGTGTGGGAAGTCCTTAGCAGGTGAGAAAGAAGCTTTGAGTACCCAAATGGCCTCTTAGAATGGATAGAGAGAGGAAAAAATGACGATAAAGTGCTTTTGCCGGATCTTCTGGGCTGACGTGTTAAGAGACTGATTTTCTACACATGCTTCAGAGCTTTTCTGCCATTTCCTAGGACATGTTTGGCAGAAAGAAAACTTCTTTTATAGTAACTCTGGCACACAAGCTGGGGCCATTGCTGTGACTGCGGAAACCTTAGTGATCTTCTTTTTCTAAATTAAATTTGGGGGGCAGAATAGGTCATGGAGTCTATTAATAGAGGTTGTTATTGGCAAAGCCAGCACCATTTAAAGACAAGACTCACTAGAAAAGACAATAATGCTAGGAAAAGTTGAACGTTGCAGGAAAAGAGGAAGATGGATTGACTCAGTCAAGGAAACACGGCTTGAACGAGGCTGCTAATTATAGGGTATTTTGGAGGTCGTTAATTCACGGGGTTGCTGTAAGTTGGAAGCAGCTTGGCAGTACATTAAAACTCACATACATGCAATCCCAGAACTGCAGACCTGCCATACATAGAATTTGGGACAATACGCTGGATCCTCTGACCTGCTGCATTTTGCTGATCACTCAATTGACCGTTGCAGAATTAATCTGTTACATGTGCGGGTTGAAATAGACTTCATTGCTATCGGAAGAACATTGCTGTGTAGGTGATTAGAACACGTTTGCACTTATATCTCCCAGATGTTATGGACTACAATTCCCATCAGCCCCTGCCAATTGGCCATGCTGGTGGGGGGCTGATGGGAATGGTAGTCCATAACATCTGGAGTGCCAAAGGTTCGCCACCACTGGACTAGAAGAAGCAGAAGCAGAAGAATTTAGATTTACACCCACTTTTCGTAACCGTAAGGAGGCTGAAAGCGGCTTACAAGTTCCTTTCCCTTCCCTCCCAAAAAAGCCACCTTGTGAGGTAGGTGGGGCTGAGAGAGTTCAGAGAGGACTGACTAGTCCAAGGTCCCCTAGCAGGCTTCATGTGTAGGAGGAGGAAAACAAATCCAGTTAACCAGATAAGAGTCTGCTGCTGATGTGGAGGAGTGGAGAATCAAACCCGGTTCTCCGGATAACAGTTCACCTACTCTGAACTCCTACATTTCTGCTGGGTGACCTTGGGCTAGTCACAGTTCTCTCAGAACTCTCTCAGCCCCACCTGCCTCACAAGGTGTCTGTTGTCGGGAGAGGAAGGGAAAGGAGCTTGGAAGCCACCTTGAGTCTCCTTACCAGGTGGGTATAAATCCAAACTCTTCATTATTCTGCACGTGCGGAAGGGGCCAATTGTGATCCGGCAGACGTTGATATAAAGCTGTGGTGCGACCGCACTTGGAGTCCTGTGTCCAGTTCTGGTCGCCGCATCTCAAAAAGGATATTGAGGAGATAGAAAAAGTGCAGAGAAGGGCAACGAGGATGATTGAGGGACTGGGGCACCTTCCCTATGAGGAGAGGCTGCAGCGTTTGGGACTCTTTAGTTTGGAGAGGAGACGTCTGAGGGGGGATATGATTGAAGTCTATAAAATTATGCATGGGGTAGAAAATGTCGACAGAGAGAAATGTTTCTCTCTTTCTCACAATACTAGAACCAGGGGGCATTCATTGAAACTGCTGGGGGGAAGAATTAGGACTAATAAAAGGAAACACTTCTTCATGCAACGTGTGATTGGTGTTTGGAATATGCTGCCACAGGAGGGGGTGATGGCCACTAACCTGGATAGCTTTAAAAGGGGCTTGGACAGATTTATGGAGAAGTCGATGTATGGCTACCAATCTTGATCCTCTTTGATCTGAGATTGCAAATGCCTTAACAGACCAGGTGCTCGAGAGCAACAGCCGCAGAAGGCCATTGCTTTCACATCCTGCATGTGAGCTCCCAAAGGCACTGCGAGTAGCAGAGAGCTGGACTAGATGGACTCTGGTCTGATCCAGCTGGCTTGTTCTTATGTTGAGACCCAAGCTGGCAATCGACTAAAACCCAGACCGTTTTGTGGGCCGCAGCCAGAATGAAGTCATGGAATCCCGTCGGACTGTATCAACCGCTTTCATGCCGTTTTGTGACCTGGTTGCTTTCATCCCTCGATTTGGATCCATGAATGGGCGAGTTATAACCCTGGCCTCTGCTTCCGTTTGATTCATTCATTTGCATGGTGCACTCTGGTCCGTTCCGATGGCTCCCTCTGGGTCACCTTTCCTGTCTGATTCATCTTTCCTTCCCAAAAACAAACGTCGGATTGTTTGCAGGAATACGCGGCGGGTTTTCTGGGAAAAGCTCCTCCGGCTGCCAGACGGTTGCTCTTATTTTTAACCGTCACATTCAAGTCCTTTGTTCGGTGGGGATTTGATGCACTGAATTGCTGTCTTTCTTCGATGTGTCCTGCTGTAGTTTCACGTTAAACTTCAATGGGAATCGGGGACATTTTAAATGTTGGTGCGCGAGGAGAGATAAAAAAGGGGCACAATGTTTTGGAAGATTATAACTGGGAGATGCGGGACGATTTTCTCGCCTTCTCCTAAAGCTGGTACTCCTCGTGAGTGGCAGTCGAAAGAAAAAAACTTCTGCAAACTTCTGTAATGTACTTCACACGGTGGGCTGATGGCCCGCATCTTCGGAGAGCCAAAGTGGTGTAGTGGTTAAGAGCAGGCGGAGGAGGGTTGATTTCCCGCTCCTCCACATGAGCAACAAACTCTTGTCTGGTGAGCCGGATTTGTTTCCCCGCTCTACGTTCCTGCTGAGTGACCTTGGGCTAGTCATAGTTCTACAAACAACAAATGCGCTGCATCAACCGCTGCTATATCAATTGCGCTAAGCCCACATATAAAGTGCAATACATAAAGTGCAACCAGTGAAAAGTGCAAACAACATCAGAGCCTAGACTCTTACAATACTACACATATCACATCACCCTACAACATAGTCCAGGTGACTAAACGATGTCTTCTTCACTCGGTCCTATGTCTTCGTCCGTATAGGTACTTGGACGGGACCTCTTCTTTGAAGATAATCAATCACTTATCAATAGCTGCATATACTGCATTCCAGTCAGTAGAAGTAAGTCTATATGGCAATGCGGACCAGTCTGAGCCAAGTCCGTCAATTGAATATCCAATAATAAACGGGTTGCGCTACTGTAACCGTTTTTGATAGATTCTTCTTCAGATTACAATTCTTCAATCTTAATCGAGATAATTACTCAAGGTGACTTCCTCACATCCATTCAGTTTCCCTAGTCACAGTTCTCTCAGAACTCTCTCAGCCACACCTACTTCATAAGATGTCCATTGTGGGGATAGGAAGGAGTTTGTGGTCACCCTTTGAGGCTGTGGAGGCTTATCTGGTGAACTAGATTAGCTTGTGCACTCCAACACATGCCAGCTGGGTGACCTTGGGCTAGTCACAGTTCTTTGGAGCTCTCTCAGTCCCACCTGCCTCACAGGGTGTTTGTTGTTGGGGGAGGGGGGGGGAGGGAAAGAAGATTGTAAGCCCCTTTGAGTCTCCTTACAGTGTGTGTGTGTGTGTGTGTGGGGTATAAATCCAAACTTTTCTTCTAGACGGCTTGAGGATGAGGAATTCATCGCAGCAGAGAGGCCTAATATTTTATCAGATGGGACAACTCCTTCAAACCTCCATGCGCATAGGCAGTAAACATCTGATACGCAATATGGAGGAACAGTGGCAGGTTTTCAACAGCCATTAGCCAGGGATAGCTAAATGGATCCTCCACAGCTCAGTGCAGTATATCTGCAAAACTGTAGCTGCTAAAGACAGGCATATTTGAAATCCTAAACAGCAAGTAAGAACCCGTGGATGGTGCCTTGCCTTAATTGCCCGTAAGTAAGAGCAGCAGTGGCGTAGTGGTTAAGAGAAGGTGTACTCTGATCTGCAGGAACCGGGTTTGATTCCCTGCTCTGCCGTCTGAGCTGTGGAGGCTTATCTGGGGAATTCAGATTAGCCTGTACACTCTAGCACATGCCAGCTGGGTGACATTGGGCTAGTCACAGTTCTTCGGCGCTCACTCAGCCTTCCCCACTTCACAGGGTGTTTGTTGTGAGGGGGAAAGGGAAAGGAGTTTGTAAGCCCCTTTGAGTCTCCTATAGGAGAGAAAGGGGGGGATATAAATCCAACTCTTCTTCTCTTCTAAGTAGGGTAGGATTGGTAATAACCTGCATTTCTAAATGCGGTAATTAAAGAAAACATCAGCAATTTTTCAAAAAGCCAGAACAGCCCGAAGGCCAGACAGATGGAGAACCTGGAATGCTATTTCTCTCCTGCTGTTTTCCAAATGCCATCCTGCAGTGACTATTTTTGCCTAATACCTCCAGCTACGAATGGATTATTTAAAACATCAAGATCCATACTCTGCCCAGTCTCAAACATGCAACCCCGTTCCAGGTTGGCACGTGCAGATTTACACGGCAGGTCGGGTGGGTATTTTGCACCTTGCTTTTGTTATTAGCAAACGAGAAACATTAGCTTTTATTTGTTTTGCTTACACCGGCTGCATGGATTCTGTGGACTGTGGTTATATTTCTGGTGAGTTTAGGCAAGCGGTCCGTGGGGAGCGGGGTTCAAAGCAAGAGGTCACTGTACCAGTTCTACAGAGGAAAATAAACCTCCCTCGCTGTCTCCCCGGTCCCAGAACAACCTTGCACGTGCAGGTGAAACCTCTGTGCAGGTGGGACTCCAAATGCCGTCCTGAACAAGTGCTCGTTGTAAAGTTTCAGAGGGTCACCCAGGTGGTCTGCTGTGGAAAGGCTGGCTGGGAGGCCAGAGCGGAGACTCGGCTGGAGAGAAGGTGGGGTACGGCATCTCCAGCCCAACCACTGGGAGGCTGCCAAGGAGGGCAGAAGCCATTAGCCAGGGGTAGCTAAATGGATCCTCCACAGCTCAGGGCAGTATACCTGCAAAACTGAAGATGCTAAAAGCAGGAATGTTTGGGATCCTAAACAGCAGGTAAGAACCGTGGCTGGTGCCTTGCCATGTTTGTCTATCAGTAGAAGAAGAGGAGTTTGGATTTATATCCCCCCCTTTCTCTCCTGTAGGAGACTCAAAGGGGCTGACAATTTCCTTGCCCTTCCCCCCTCACAACAAACACCCTGTGAGGTTGGTGGGGCTGAGAGAGCTCCGAAGAGCAGTTTGGTCGCCACATCTCAAAAAGGATATTGAAGAGATAGAAAAAGTGCAGAGAAGGGCAACGAGGATGATTGAGGGACTGGAGCACCTTCCTTATGACGAGAGGCTGCAGCGTTTGGGACTCTTTAGTTTGGAGAGGAGACGTCTGAGGGGGGATATGATTGAAGTCTATAAAATTATGCATGGGGTAGAAAATGTTGACAGGGAGAAATGTTTCTCTCTTTCTCACAATACTAGAACCAGGGGGCATCCATTGAAAATGCTGGGGGGGGCAGAATTAGGACTAATAAAAGGAAACACTTCTTCATGCAATGTGTGATTGGTGTTTGGAATATGCTGCCAGAGGAGGTGGTGATGGCCACTAACCTGGATAGCTTTAAAAGGGGCTTGGATAGATTTATGGAGGAGAAGTCTATGTATGGCTCCCAATCTTGATCCTCTTTGATCTGAGATTGCAAATGCTTTAACAGACCAGGTGATCGGGAGCAACAGCCGCAGAAGGCCATTGCTTTCACCTCCTGCACGTGAGCTCCCAAAGGCACCTGGTGGGCCACTGCGAGTAGCAGAGAGCTGAACTAGATGGACTGTAGTCTGATCCAGCTGGCTTGTTCTTATGAAGAACTGTGACTAGCCCAAGGTCACCCGGCTGGCGTGTGTGGGAGTGCCCAGGCTAATCTGAATCCCCCAGATCAGCCTCCGCAGCTCAAGCCACAGAGCGGGGAAGCAAACCCGGTTCCTCCAGATTAGAATGCACCTGCTCTTGACCACTACGCCACTGCTGCTCTCGAACCCTCTAAGTAGGGTAGGGGCTGGTAATGAAAGAAAGCATCTCCATTCGGAATCTCCAGGCGCCCCACCGGGAGGTTGGCAAGGGGGAGAGAAGGGGGAAGTCGGCATCTCCAGACCACCACCCCCCACCCCACCGGGAGCGGTTGCCAACAGGGAGCCCTCGGGCGCTGGCAGGCGCCTGGCGCGCCACGAGGGCGGCCCGTGCGCTCCGGCAGCCTTCCCACGCCCGCGCCTTCTGGCCCGGGGGTCGCCGCGTGCTCCCTCCCTCCCTCCCTCCCTCCCTCCCCGTCCGGCCGGCCGGCCTGCCTCCCTCCCTCCCCGGGGCCGGCCCTCTCCCCTCCATGCCGCCCCGCCGCCAGCCGCCCACGGGCCACAGGACCCTCCTCTAACCCGGGCGTGCGGCAGGCAGGCAGGCAGGCAGGAGTGCGCGATGCCGGGCCAGGCGCTGCTGTGCTGCCTGGTGGCCGCGGCGGGGCTGCTGGCGGCGCTCAGCGCGGCCGGCACCGTCTTCCTGCTGGGCCAGTGGCGGGAGCTGAGCGCCGCCGTCCGCCAGCTGCAGGAGGAGGCGGCGGCGCCGGTGCCGGAGCCGGCCAGCGCCCTCCGGACTCACGCCGAGCCCAGCGCCCCGCCGCCGGACACCACCGGGAGGACCAAGCGGAGCCAGCGGGGGCGCGCCTGCGCCAAGCTGCGCCTGGAGCACGACGACGCCTTCCTGCTGCTCAGCCGCTCCGTGGTGCCGGTAGGGGGCGCTCTGGGCAGGGTCTCTTCCCCCCCCCCCCCAAGGTTAAGGGGGACCCACCTGACCTGATCCTGCACCCAGGGTGGGGCTGGTTGGGGGGCAAGACAGGTGGCGGCCCAGAGGTGGGGAAAATGCCTCCTCCTAGGATGTTTGCTTGGCCACCCTTTTGCTCGGCAGGGCTTTTTTCAGGATCTACTCAAAGATGCTTAGGAGCACCTTGTTTGCATTGAAGCAGCACAGCTTCAAGTCCTCTTGGGGGCAGGCCCCAGCTCCACTACTTCCAGCCCCCCTTGGGAACCGGATCCTGCCCCTAAAGTGACTTGCCTGCCTAGTCTGGTTCTCTCCCCCCCACCCCCCCTCCTCAGCGCTGGCAGGGTTCCAGGTGTGCTGCTCAGAAGGTACAAGGTGAGAAGCCGTCAGGGCTGCACCTGTGTGTGATCAGTGGGTTTGAAAAGACAGCCAGTCTCTGGGCTGAGATCCGGCGGCACTTGAAAACTCCAGCAGGGACAGCTTGTTCCGTACTGCAGAAAGGAGAGCAGCAGCAAACGCTCACTTATTGCTGGCTGAGAGCACAAAAGCTGCCCCTTCTCGTGCTGCCGATCTCTTGCCGGCCACTGAGTGCCTATGGGTTTTTAAAATTTCACTAGAGTCACTGCCACGAAATCTGTTTTGAGCCACTGGCAAAGTGAAGGTGCCCCAACGTACATCCCAAGAAAAATCCCACGCTAACGTGATCTGACCCGACATTGGACCCATGATCCAAAAAGATTCCCCCCCTGGGAGAGGCAGTCTTTGCTTCCAAAGTCACAAGTGCTTCTCCTATATAGTTCAAAAGAGTTGCCAACTTTTCAGAGCCAGCGTGGTGTCATTTTTAAGAGCAGGGGGACTCTAATCTGGAGAACCGGGTTTGATTCCCTACTCCTCCATGTGAGCGGGACATTCTTATCTGCTGAACTAGATTTGTTTTCCCGTTCCTCCTTTTTAGGATTGTGTCTTCCACTCTGTGTCAGTTCCAAAGGTGCCCACAGGCTGAAACCTAGCTCCTCCTGTGTCCTTTGAGGTGCAAATACAGCAACGGGCCCCTGCCTGAAAGCTGTCTGATGCCTCTGCAAGTGCTGCAGAGGTGCTTGAAGCCAGCAGCGCCGACGTGAAGCAAGTTACAGGGCCGACAGGCACATCTTAACTTTTTTCTTTCAAAACTGGCTCTTCTCCTGCGCCTTCAATAGCAGCTGAATGCAGACATTTCAGCAGGCAAAATTGTCCTTTGCGTGGGGATAATTGGTGGGGGAAACAAAATCAGTCGCCGTTTCTCCTGTCCCCCGGATTTTTCTGCCAACACCACGTTGCCGGCCAAATCACCCTTTCTTGTGCTTTCTTTTAATAGAATCTCACAGCAATTGCTGTTGACAAAATAGCCTGATGGGGAGATGCTCCAAAAAAGGGGTAATCACGGTGCCATTGTGCTAGCAGACTAAAGGCGCGAGGGAGCCGCCGCCCGCTGGGTGTCCCGATAATGATGCCCTCGCGGCCGTGAATTTTCCGGCCGCGGAAAAACGAAGGCCCAAATTTGCAATAAGATGCTCATTGTTAGTTGAGCAAAAGGCGCAGTCCGGAATGTAAGGCGGAGACGCGGCCCTCGGTTCGGCGCTCATCAAGACGGTCTGTTTGTTTTTGGAATGGCTCTGCGTTCGACTCCCTGCCGCTTTGTTCTCTTCTCAAAGCCATCTGACGGAATAGAGTGCGGAACCGTGGGCAGAGCGATGGACTAGGCCCTGGGGGTGTTTGGGGTTTGAATACCCCCCCGGCTGGCCCACCTCTCGGGGCTGTTGAAAGGATGAAATTGAACAGATATTGAAAGAACTATCTATGTCTGAGACCCTTTTTGCCAAATCTGCGCATCTACTGAGGAGAAGAAGAAGAAGGAGTAGGAGGAGTAGGAGGAGGAGTTTGGATTTATATTCCCCCTTTATATTATATTTATATCGCCCCTTTCTCTCCTGTAGGAGACTCAAAGGGGCTGACAATCTCCTTGCCCTTCCCCCCTCACAACAAACACCCTGTGAGGTGGGTGGGGCTGGGAGAGCTCCAGAAAACTGTGACTAGCCTAAGGTCACCCAGCTGGTGGGTGTGGGAGTGCACAGGCTAATCTGAATTCCCAGATAAGCCTCCACAGCTCAAGAAACACAGCAGGGAATCAAACCCGGTTCCTCCAGATTAGAATGCACCTTCTCTTAACCACTACGCCACTGCTGCTCTCTATATGAGGAAGAGTTTTGGAGTACAGAAGCTTGTAGGGGCCAAATCTTGCCATCTGTTCCCACCATAAGCCGGCATGGTGTAGTGGCAAAGAGTGGTGGACCTTAATCTAAAGAACCGGGTTTGATTCCCTACTCTTCCACATGAATGGCAGACTCTAGCGAACTGGACGTGTTTTCCCGCTCCTCTACATGAAGCCTGCTGGGTGACCTTGGACCAGGCACAGTTCTCTCTGAACTCTCTCAGCCCTCACAAAGCGCCTGTTCCGGGAAGAGGGAGGAAAGGAAGTGTGTAAGCTGCTCTGCAGGAGGGGAAAGGGGGAGGGGGTAGAAATCCAAACTCTTCTCTTCTTCATAGCCTTTAATGTCTTGGAAATTCATTAAAACCTTCAGTCAAAAAAAGGGGGAGGGGGGTATGGGGATTGCAGTGTGCCAGCCATTGTGGTGCAAGCCACAACGTCCCAGGTCACAACATTTAGAGAATTTGCTAGAACTTTACTCAGGCACGTATGTTTGGGATTGGGGTGCTGTCAGACCTAATCACGACGTAGTTTGATTTTAAAACATGCCCCCTTTTAAAACAGCCTTAGCAACTAAGCACAGCCGGTGGCCTCCTTTCAAAAGTTAGTTTGCCTGACAAGCGAAAGAATGGCCGCATTCGCCTTTCTTTGGGGATGTTACAGTGCGTTCCTCGTCAGCGCTGATATCTGTACAAAGAGCAACGAACGGAGCTCTCTGGAACGAGAAAGAGAAGATCCTGCAATATGAGAATATGAATATCCTGACTGACAGGCTGAGAGAAAACGTAACATTTAGAAAGTCATCTAATGGAAGATGTATGATGCCAGATTTAAAGCAGAAAAAAAATGAAATATAGGTTCAATAGTAGATGTAGACAGTCAGTTTAAATGTATTGTTAGTTCAGATATAGGTTTTTTCTAATTTTTTTAGACAAATAAGCATTGTATAGCATTAATTTTTGCTTTTGCAAGCGTGGTCTCCTTTACTCTTTTTATCTGTTCTATTTCTTATGTTATGTCTTCCTTCCTTCCTTCCTTCCTTCCTTCCTTCCTTCCTTCCTTCCTTCCTTCCTTCCTTCCTTCCTTCCTTCCTTCCTTCCTTCCTTCCTTCCTTCCTTCCTTCCTTCCTTCCTTCCTTCCTTCCTACCTACCTCCCTACCTACCTACCTACCTACCTACCTACCTACCTACCTACCTACCTACCTACCTACCTACCTACCTACATCTCTCTTGTTAGATTGTGTCTCTTGTATTTTATTTTGTTGTATTATTATAAGCTCAATAAAGTTTTGTTAAAAAGAGAGAAAAAGCAAGGTCTGGTTGTAGGGACCATTTATAAGTGTGAAGTGAAATAAATCCGACAAGCAGCTCAAGTTATTTAACAGCCTTATGGCTTACTGCAAAGTTACTAGTCCTCAAGAACAAACTACTAGCCCGCCTGTTAACGTATGCTGTGGTGAAGGGATGAATTTTCTTTTCTTTATTTTAAAAAAATCATAGCTTTTTTTGCAGGGAATCAGTTTCCAGCTTTTTATTGTTGATTTTGTACTGTGGTTACAAAACTTATATGCCCCGTGTATAATTCGGCATAGAGCCTGACTTGATAACATGTGAAGTCATTCTCCTAAAAGAAAGTGAAGAAGAAGAAGGGTTTGGATGTATACCCCGCCTTTCTCTCCTATAAGGAGACTCAAAGGGGCTTACAAAACTCCGTTCCCTTCCTCTTCCCACAACAGACACCTTGTGAGGTGGATGGGGCTGAGTGAGTTCTGAGAGAACTGTGACTAGCTCAAGGTGCCTCAGCAGGCTTCGTGTGGAGGAGCAGGGAAGCCAATCCAGTTCACCTGATAAGAGTCTGCCACTCAGATGGAGGAGTGGGGAATCAAACAGGTGGAGGAGTCTACCTGCTTTGAACCTCTGCACCATGCTATTCTTTCCCTTCAGAGCTGAGTGGCTAAGCCGTAATGAAACATTAATGTCCAGGGGAGCAAACGGTCAAGAACAGATGGATAGTTAAACCTGGTCTGGGGTCAAGGCCCAGGGTTTTCATAATACCTTCTATTGTGATTAGCTGAGTACAATTAAGTCAGTGTTTACCAAACGCTGGCTGTTAGTTCCGCATCTATTTATTTATTTGCTTGCTTGCTTGTTTGGGGAAGGAGTCGCGTGGCGTAGTGGTTAAGTGCTTGCACTGCCACTCACACGGCCAGGAGTTCGAGCCCCCGGTGGGTCAGATATCCTGGCAGCTGCCTCATGGCCAACTCAGCCATCCGTCCATTTCTTGGTCGGTAAATGAGTACCTGGCTCATAACTAGGGGGTAAAGAATAGCCGGGGGAAAGCAATGGCAAACTACCCCACAAAAGAGGCTTGCCTATAAAATCACTGCTCGCAGTGGTACTCCAGGGTCGGACACGACTGAAGGGGAAACTTTACCTTTTTTTTTGTTTGGGGAAAAATAATAAGCCAACCGAGATAATCCAAACTAAAACCGTCAAATTAAAACAACTGATAAAAAACGGCCTTCAGTTAAAATTCTAGATGGAGTCTGTCAGCGTCTGTTAAAATCATGCAACAGGTGTAGAGTCAGTAATCGCACAGGGGTGCAGCAGGGTAGCCTCCTCTGTGTTCAGGGGCAGTCCGTAAGAGCGCGAATGCGTTAGAATGGTGCTCCTTGGGGGGTACAACTTGGCATGGCCTTGGGGTTAGGAAACCCGTCCAGTTTTCATCACTGGAACTGAGGTCAAATAGGAAGAGGTCTCGATGAAATGTTTGCCTTGAAACACTGATCTTGTGTTTCATTCTTTTAGGTCCGGGTGATGTTGGAGCTCTGCAACGACACCAAAGGTGTGTGCTTAACAGGTAAGTCCTCAAAAAGGTGGCCTATGAACTGATGGATAGATTTGGCCCCCTGTCATTGCCACTTCAAGTGGTGCAAGAAGTCAAGATGGAGGAAGCCACAAAATGGTGGTCACAGAGTACCTTCCGTCACAAAGTGAAGATCCTTGTGCTGAACCTGGGCCCTACTGGATGGCCAAGGACTACACTTCCCAGCAGCCCTCAGTTTTTGTCTGGCACAGTCAATCATATCTCCAGTAGCCTATCAGAAGCCCTGCTGAGCAAAATCCCCACCTTGTCCTGCCCACTTTCTAGAAACACTTGGGCACCAGAAAGGGCATCATGGTGCCCACCATCACCATTTTGGGGACCCCTGCTCTGATGCGTGTTACAGTGAGGCATTCCTTTTCAAACTATTTTGGTCTCCTGTTCAGAATTGGCTGGCACAGTCTTACCTGTTCTGATTTGGTTGGCCCAGCTCTTACCCAGAGGTGGGATCCAGCAGGTTCTCACCAGTTCCCGAGAGTGGGTTACTAATTATTTGTGTGTGCCGAGAGGGGGTTACTAATTGGGCCTGCTTTTCCGTTAGAAATTCCATTAGGTCCAAAAATCATAAAGTCCTGTTGTTTCCTATGTGGCTGGTTAGCGAAGGTCGAAAACGGGATAATTCTCCCTGTTGGGCTGTTTTAAAAACATGTCTTAGTAATACGGTAAAGTATCCTTCTTTTGATTTCTAGGAACAAAATTAAGTATTTGAAAGTATTAAGTATTTGACAAGCAGTCAATTAGAGGAGAAGTAGTTGTTTCTGTTGACAGTAGACGATAGGACTTGCTATAATGAGTTTAAATTATGGACAGAAAGATACCAGCTGGAAATTAGGAACTTTTTTTTACAGTAAGAGTTTTTTACAGTCACGGAGAAATTATTAATGCCCCGCCCCTGGAATGCCCGGCCGCACCCCCATTGTGCCCCGCCCAGCCCCATTGGCGCTTCGCCACTGTTGGAATCCCACCACCATGGGAACCTGTTACTAAAAATTTTGGATCCCACCACTGCTCTTACCAATAAGAATTTTCTTCTCAGTGTTAGTATGGAGTCGTGCTTGCCATTCACTTTCTGTTCTTTGTTTGGTTTTGTTCTAGGGCCCCCAGGATTACCAGGTAATTTGCTCCTTTTCTCATGGTACTGTCATTGATGTAGCGGAGAGTACTCTTTTACAGTGGGTAAAAAACGGGTGGCATGGGTGGTGGTGTTTGGAGTGAGTTGCCAAGGCCCCATAGCCAAGGGAGGGCCTGCCACTGCCACTGTACAATTGCCACTGTTCTCTCTCAGCCTCTCAGATATCACAGTGTGGTGTAGTGGCTAAGAGCAGGTGCACTCTAATCTGGAGAACCGGGTTTGATTCCCCGCTCTGCCACTTGAGCTGTGGTGGGCTTATCTGGGGAACTAGTTTAGCTTGTGTACTCCAACAAACACCAGCTGGGTGACCTTGGGCTAGACACAACTCTTCAGAGCTCTCTCAGCCCCACCCGTCTCACAGGGTGTTTGTTGTGGGGTCGGGGAAGGGAAAGGAGATTGTAAGCCCCTTTGAGTCTCCTTACAGGAGAGAAAGGTGGGGTATAAATCCAAACTCCTCCTCCTCCTCCTCTTCTTCTTGATTTAATCAGGCCCACCTGGTCTGGATGGGATGCCTGGTTTTAATGGATCCGATGGGTTTCCTGGTGTTCCTGGGCCGAAGGGAGAACCCGGAAGACGAGGGAAATCAGGTGCGTTTCCACGTGGACGACATTTTTCTCCTCTATTTCCCTTACCCTCTTTCGGTTCCTTGAGGCTGATTCGCAACTCCAGTCAAATCATACGATGCAGTCCTCCTTCGGACCACTGCTGACCACGTGTGGGGGATGCTATGTTTGACCAGGCCCCAAGTCGAAAGCATTCTTCCCATGAGACGTTCCCATTTTAGGGAAATGAGTTGTTGTCAGAGCTGAGCCACAGGTCTTAAGGTGCCGCCAGACTTCTGTTTTATTTTGCTGCCAGTTTGACGCAGCTGCTCCTCCTGGAGTAAGCAGTGTTGTAGCCCCTAAGGCAAAATCTCTGCCTGAGCTTTGGAAAACATAGTCTTTCCAGGTCAGAGGGAGCCAGAGGCCAACCTAAGTGGGCAGAGGCACTCCAGAGGTTAAAGACCTTTCTTTCTCCCAGGGATACGTTCTTGTACCTGTAGTCCCAACTTGGACAATTGTGCTTGGTAAATTCAGGTTTTTGAAACAGGGAAATATTCGGTAAAGCCGAATAAAGCCGAATAAAGCCGAACAGCCGAAATAAAGCCGAATAAAGCCGAACAGCCGAAAAAAGCCTGTTGGCTTTATTCAGCTTTTTAAAAAATTGATTTGGGTTTTTTTTAAGTGAACTGAAAATTTTTCAGTGCCCCCCACTCCATGAACTTCAGAAGTGTTGGTGGAGAGAACTCCCCCCTCCCCATTTCAGGGTGGGTGGGAAGGGAGAGCTTCATCTGAATGCTGGATTCCATCATCCAGTTGAAGCTGTGTCTCTCAGCCCTGCTGAACGGCTGGAATATTTTTGGTGAAATGTTCTAGGAGATCTAAGCCGTTCTTTCCAATGTATTTTCTACCTCATGTTGTTGTTTTTTAACCAGGACCAAAAGGAGACCCTGGAGAGAAAGGAGAAAAAGGCGATCCCGGGGAAATTGGCTTACCTGGGAAAAACGGGACGCTGGGAGAAAAAGGGTCACGAGGCGCCAAGGGAGATAAAGGGGATGCGAGCAATGATCTCACAGCAGAAGGTGAGAGGAGACGCCCTTGGAACGTTAGGCAGGAAGTCAGAGGCATACCGCGGGAAAATGGCGCCCGGGGCAACACCTTCTCCAAGACACCCACGTGCCTCACTTACCTTAGCCGGCGGCAGTGGTCCTGGGCAGCCTAGTGGGGCGGGGCTGGGCTGGGCTGGGCTGGGCTGGGCTGAAGGGTGCCTGGCTGCCCCCCACATAATCTAACGGCCCAGGGTAAATTGACCCCCCATGTCCCTCTGGCAGATACGCCACTACAGGAAGCTTGTTGGGATCCGCTGTCAGCTCCTCCTTGTGTTTAATGATGCATTTCATGACTTAATGTGCTCATTTTTATGTTATAAAGTCTATGGCTCATGTGCTATGGCTGGTGCTATGGCTCATGTGAAGGTGATGGAAAGGAAGAGTGAGGGCAAGACTAAAACAAGAACCAAGGAACAAGGTTGGCCAAACCCCCCAAAACTTGCCACACAACAGGATTGCACAAGGAAGTGTTCATACCAACAATGACTAAAGTGCATATATGCAATATTCACACAATAACATAATCTTAGTAACGTTACTAAGAATCTTAGAAAGAACACCTAGTGAATGATTTGCAACATAATTTGGTAGCATATAGCAATGTTTGAATGATGGAAATAAGTACTAATACTATACATATGCACTGAAGAGGACGCACATGCACTGAAGAAGATTAGCGAAAACGCACTTCAGCGCGCAGGCGTTTTGCTGCTGCTTCTTTGAACCTTGCTGCTCCTTTGAACTTGTACAATTTGGCGGCAGGTTGCTGTTTCTTGAACCGGTGCCTTTTCCATGTTTTCCATTGGACTGTGAATGAAATATTTATAGTATTACGGTCGGGAGAACTTTATGGACTCATGGAATCATTCCTGATTATGTTATTTTGTGAACGTTGCATATATGCACTTTAGTCGTTGTTGGTATTAACACTTCCTTGTGCAAGTTTTTTGGGGTTTGGCCAACCTTGTTCCTTGGTTCATGTGAAGGTGATCAAGATCACGAGCACTAGTATTGGGCTGTATTTAAATTCAGGTCAAAGCCAGAGAGGTTTTTTCCCCCCCGAGATGAGTTTTCTTGAAAACATCATAAACTGACCATAATTCAACTGTGCTAGAAACTCAGAGGCCTACCTCAACTTGTATCTTGTGTGTTTTTTTCAGGCGCGAGAGGCGAGCCAGGGCCTCCGGGGGCCCCCGGCCCCCCAGGGCCTCCGGGGCCTCCGGGGCCACCAGGGAAACGAAAAGCAAAACCCCAAGTGGAAGAGAACACGTTCAATGCCAAGTGTGTAGGTGAGTGAATCTTCAGACCACATTGCCCTTGTCTTCTCTGTATGTTGCAAACCCAAAGCTAAAGTTGTGATGCTGTGTTGTGTTATTTTGGGGTGCTTTTTTAAACAAAGGTGCTACCTGGCTTTTGCTTTTGGGGTTCAGCTGTGGAACAATATGGCTGACAATATTTTTTTGGGTCCATTTCTACTAGTCTATGTTCTTCCTTCACAACTAGCCTGTTGTAAAGGTGGGCCACTGCGAGTAGCAGAATGCTGGACTAGATGGACTCTGGTCTGATCCAGCAGGCTACTTCTTATGTTCTTATGTTCTTAGCCTCGGAGTCAAAACTACATTCACCACAAGACTGCTGTAGATAAAGGGCATCCCTGTGTCCAGTTCTTGCTAGCAGTGTGCAGTACAGTCATATGTTTCTCTACTGCCGCTCTATATTATTGCCCAGGAAGTGGGAGGGGAAACGATGACATTGGGAAACAGGCCTACATATTAGAAGAAGAAGAAGAAGAAGAAGAAGAAGAAGAAGAAGAAGAAGAAGAAGAAGAAGAAGAAGAAGAAGAAGAAGAAGAAGAAGAAGAAGAAGAAGAGTTTATATCCCACCTTTCTCTCCTCTCCCCACAACAGACACCTTGGCTGACAATATTTTTTGGGTCCATTTCTACTAGTCTATGTTTTTCCTTTACAACTAGCCCCCGTCAAAACTACATTCACCGCAAGACTGCTGTAGATAAAGGGCATCCCTGTGTCCAGTTCTTGCTAGCAGTGTGCAGTACAGTCATATGTTTCTCTACTGCCGCTCTATATTATTGCCCAGGAAGTGGGAGGGGAAACGATGACATTGGGAAACAGGCCTACATATTAGAAGAAGAAGAAGAAGAAGAAGAAGAAGAAGAAGAAGAAGAAGAAGAAGAAGAGTTTATATCCCACCTTTCTCTCCTCTCCCCACAACAGACACCTTGGCTGACAATATTTTTTGGGTCCATTTCTACTAGTCTATGTTTTTCCTTTACAACTAGCCCCCGTCAAAACTACATTCACCGCAAGACTGCTGTAGATAAAGGGCATCCCTGTGTCCAGTTCTTGCTAGCAGTGTGCAGTACAGTCATATGTTTCTCTACTGCCGCTCTATATTATTGCCCAGGAGTGGAAGGGTGGAGGGGGAAACGATGACATTGGGAAACAGGCCTACATATTAGAAGAAGAAGAAGAAGAAGAAGAAGAAGAAGAAGAAGAAGAAGAAGAAGAAGAAGAAGAAGAAGAAGAAGAAGAAGAAGAAGAAGAAGAAGAAGAAGAGTTTATATCCCACCTTTCTCTCCTCTCCCCACAACAGACACCTTGGCTGACAATATTTTTTGGGTCCATTTCTACTAGTCTATGTTTTTCCTTTACAACTAGCCCCCGTCAAAACTACATTCACCGCAAGACTGCTGTAGATAAAGGGCATCCCTGTGTCCAGTTCTTGCTAGCAGTGTGCAGTACAGTCATATGTTTCTCTACTGCCGCTCTATATTATTGCCCAGGAAGTGGGAGGGGAAACGATGACATTGGGAAACAGGCCTACATATTAGAAGAAGAAGAAGAAGAAGAAGAAGAAGAAGAAGAAGAAGAAGAAGAAGAAGAAGAAGAAGAAGAAGAAGAAGAAGAAGAAGAAGAAGAAGAGTTTATATCCCACCTTTCTCTCCTCTCCCCACAACAGACACCTTGGCTGACAATATTTTTTGGGTCCATTTCTACTAGTCTATGTTTTTCCTTTACAACTAGCCCCCGTCAAAACTACATTCACCGCAAGACTGCTGTAGATAAAGGGCATCCCTGTGTCCAGTTCTTGCTAGCAGTGTGCAGTACAGTCATATGTTTCTCTACTGCCGCTCTATATTATTGCCCAGGAAGTGGGAGGGGAAATGATGATGTTGGGAAACAGGCCTACATATTAGAAGAAGAAGAAGAGTTTGGATTTATACCTCACCTTTCTCTCCTCTCCCCACAACAGACACCTTGTGAGCTCTGAAGAACGGTGACTAGCCCAAGGTCACCCAGCAGGAATGTAGGAGTGCGGAAACCCATCTGGTTCCCCAGATAAGCCTCTGCCACTCAGGTGGAGGAGTAGGGAATCAAACCCGGTTCTCCAGATTAGAATCCACCTGCTCTTAACCACCACTCCACGCTGGCTCTCTTACAGAGTTCCCATTTCAGGTGGCATCTCCATTTCAAGGAAAAGCTGTTGTTTTGTCTAAAAAGCTGTCTGGCAGGAGCATGATGCCATTTTGTTCAGAACAGCCAAAATATTGCAAAACGGTGAATAAGTTTCCGTGTCCGACAGAACTTGTCATCCCTGAACAAAATAGGCATGTTTTGGCGGAGAGTGTTTTTGGCTATTGTTTGAGGATCTCGTGGTCTGGCTCTTTTAGGATATGTTTCAGGACGTAATCGGTTTGACGGCACCCGGTGAAAAAGGGATTTCAAGATACGTTAGATCAGAGAAGCTGTTTCTGCCAGAAATTAATCTGCTTTGTTAACATAAGGACTATCACTTTCCCACCTCTGTTATCTGCTTTACGAGGGACCGGCGCGTTCTGTTTAGTGTTGGGGAAAATCTGGTGACGTTCATGTTCTTCCAGAGAGAAGGGCCATTTTTTTTAAATTATGGCTTCTCCATTCCAGTAGCCTTTAGTGCAAGTCAAAACCTGTTTGACACCAGTCTCTGCTGATCTCATAAACTTTGCAACTGCAGGGTGACTTCAATTTGAAGCCCCTACAAACTGCAGAGGAGGGGGCTGCTCCGTCCCCCCCTGTAACACTTTTCTCTCCCTCTTTTCCTTCCCTTCTTGGGTTTTTGTAACGAACTGACGCACTGTTCCCGGGAGTTCAAAAGCTTCATTTGGTTTGTCATCTAAAAACAGGGGCTACAAGACTGTCCTTTTTAGAATGAGATTTACTAGGGGCTGTTTGTTGGAAGAGGGAGACAAATTTGGAAACATCTTGGACTGTCTCCCATCTTGGTCCATACTCACGTTTTTATCCAGTGGCGTAGGAGGTTAACAGCTTGTGTATCTAATCTGGAGGAACCGGGTTGGATTCCCAGCTCTGCCGCCTGAGCTGTGGAGGCTTATCTGGGGAATTCAGATTAGCTTGTACACTCCCACACATGCCAGCTGGGTGACCTTGGGCTAGTCACAGCTTCTCAGAGCTCTCTCAGCCCCACCTACCTCACAGGGTGTTTGTTGTGAGGGGGGAAGGGCAAGGAGATTGTAAGCCTCTTTGAGTCTCCTACAGGAGAGAAAGGGGGGATATAAATCCAAACTCTTCTTCTTCTCCTCCTCCTGTGGATCTCAGAGGGTTCATGGTTCTCCCTTTATCATTTTAGCATCACAGCAATCCCACGAGGTAGGTTAGAAGAAGAAGTAGAACAGTTTGGATTTATACCTCCCCTTTCTCTCCTGTAAGGAGACTCACAGGGGCTTACAATCTCCTTTCCCTATCCCCCTCACAACAAATACCCTGTGAGGTAAGTGAGGCTGAGAGAGCTCCAAAATCACCCAGTTGGCGTGTGTGGGAGTGCACAGGCTAATCTAGTTCCCCAGATAAGCCTCTGCAACTCAAGTGGCAGAGCAGGGAATCAAACCCGATTCTTCAGATTAGAGTGCACCTGCTCTTAACCACTATGCCACTGCTGCTCCCTAGGCTGAAGCAGAGGTGGGATCCAGCAGGTTCTCACAGGTTCCCGAGAGTAGGTTACTAATTATTTGTGTGTGCCGAGAGGGGGTTACTAATTGGTGATTTTGCCACGGGATTTTTCCTTAGTTTTGCCCCTCCTCTCAGCAGTAGCGCGCAGAACTTGAAGCAGTCTAGCAGGAGGTGCACCAGCGTGTGTGGCAGCCTGCGCCTGCGTGCATTCGTTTCCCGCCCAAGGACCGGCGCAGCGGCTGCGTCCTTGCCACAGCCCGCCCAGGAATGCCCCACCCCCGGAATGCCCGGCCACGCCCCCATCGTGCCCACCCAGCCCCACTGGCACTACACCACAGTTTGAATCCCACCACCTTGGGAACCTGTTACTAAAATTTTTGGATCCCACCACTGGGCTGAAAGTGAGCGGCTGGTAAGCTCAGCCAGTCATCTTTGTGGTGGAGCCGTGTCTTGAACCCGTGGAGCTGGATTCCAATCCATCGCCGTCACCGCTCCATCACATCAGCGCTCCTGTTTGTCGTTCTAGAAGAGCGAGAGGAATAGGCTCCTTCAAAAGGGAAAAACAAACCGGCGGCATTTGCCTCCTCTGTTTCGCGCTATCGGTTTTCTCTCGCTTTGTGGCTCTCTGTGGGAAACGGTGGATCCTGTAGGGAAGAAAACAAGTTTAAGGTTACTGCTGCATTGATGCTAGAAAAAAAGCGGAGGAGGCTGTCCCTTCGGTTGGGCCAGCTGGAAATACCGCCCAGGATTTTAAGCTGTTTTGAAAAGCTTGTTATATAAAGACTTTCCCCCCCCTAAGTTGTAATTATACCTTGGTGATCAGAATGTGGGAGAAAAGGTGGCGTGGCTTGGCCCAGCGGGGTGGGGGCTTCAAAGAATCTCCCATCCAGCTGCAGGTAATGAGGGGGTCTAAAGCACAGCCCCCTCCTCACCCTCACACACCTGTGCCCTGCCAGTGTGGTGTAGTGGTTAGGAGCAGGTGGATTCTAATCTGGAGAACTGGGTTTGATTCCCTGCTCCTCCACCTGAGTGGCGGAGGCTTGTCTGGTGAACCAGATGTGTTTCCGCACTCCTACGTTCCTGCTGGGTGACCTTGGGCTAGTCACAGTTCTCTCTGAACTCTCTCAGCCCCACCGTCCTCACAAGGTGTCTGTTGTGGGGAGAGTAAGGGAAAGGAGCTTGTAGGCCACCTTGAGTCTCCTTACAAGAGAGAAAGGTGGGATATACACCCAAAATCATCATCATCATCACCACCATCATCATCATCATATTCATCTTCTTCTTCAGCAGCAGTGGTGTAGGAGGTTAAGAGCTCGGGTATCTAATCTGGAGGAACCGGGTTTGATTCCCAGCTCTGCCGCCTGAGCTGTGGAGGCTTATGTGGGGAATTGAGATTAGCCTGTACACTCCCACACACGCCAGCTGGGTGACCTTGGGCTAGTCACAGCTTCTCGGAGCTCTCTCAGCCCCACCTACCTCACAGGGTGTTTGTTGTGAGGGGGGAAGGGCAAGGAGATTGTCAGCCCCTTTGAGTCTCCTGCAGGAGAGAAAGGGGGGATATAAATCCAAACTCCTCCTCCTCCTCCTCCTCCTCCTCCTCCTCCTCCTCCCCCTTCTTTTCCTCCTCCTCCTCCTCCTCCTCCTCCTCCTCCTCCTCCTCCTCCCCTCCTCCTGAGGATACTTTGCAGGTTTTCATCCATCATTATATACATCTTGGGCCAGCTTTCCTCAGTTGTCGGCCATGTTGAGTCTCAACCTCCCCCTTCTCGCCCCAGAAATTTCTGGTTGCTGTTTAGCACCCTTAAAGCCTTCCAAACGAAACACCGTGAGAAATGGCCGTGCTATTTCTGAACCGCCTCACCTTTTTGTGAAGAGAAGAGGGACACCGTTTGCAAGTTGAGTAATGAGCCCGTGAAGTGGGAACAGAGCCCTCTTCCAGTGTTCGGAACAGAACGTGCCACTTCAAGGATGTTGCGGCGGAACGTTGGCCTCTCCTCCTTGTACTATTTTGGGGGCTGCTTGATAGCTCGCAGTGGGAGCTGGCGCCCCACTGTTTCCCCTTCCTTGCTGTGTCTGGTTGCTGGCTTATCTAAGACAGAAGAGAAGAAAATGAGATAACGGTCGATACGGATTTTTAGCAGCCATTTTAAACCTTGTCTTCTAGGAGATGGCGACCAGCGGGGTGTAGTGGTTAAGACCAGAGCCAGTGTGCTATAGTGGTTGAGAGCAGGTGCACTCTAATCTGGAGAACCGGGTTTGATTCCCCGCTCTGCCACTTGAGCTGTGGAGGCTTTTCTGGTGAACCAGATTAGCTTGTGCACTCCCACACACGCCAGCTGGGTGACCTTGGGCTAGCCACAGTTCTTTGGAGCTCTCTCAGCCCCACCCACCTCATAGGTGATGTACCATCTAATCACAGGGAAAGAAAGACGTTGCCAGTAAACACAGGATCAGATTTTAAAGTTATTTATGATACTGGTGGCCGGGGCTATAAAGAAACGGCATAATTGACTTGGGGCTGCCCAGTCGTTTTTATTATCGAATTTGCAGTGCCTAGCAAATCATTTTGTTTTGTTTGCTAAACCATTTACGATCCGTACGTACGTTGGTTTTGTTGGAAGCAAGCTTGAATCTGTTTCGTGTCATGCGCTCTCTTGCAAAGAGGCTGTGCTTGGAGATTTTACTTTTATCAGATTCCCCTCTACTCGCAGAAGAAGTTCCTTTCCTGGAACAACATGTTCCTCGAGACTTATGTTACAGTTATTGGAACATGTTTCCCCGCTCTGCCACTTGAGCTGCGGAGGCTTATCTGGTGAACCAGATTAGCTTGTGCACTCCAACACATGCCAGCTGGGTGACCTTGGACTAGTCACAGTTCTTTGGAGCTCTCTCAGCCCCTCCCACCTCATACGGTGTTTGCTGTGAGGGGAAGAGAGATTTTGTCTCCTTGCAGGAGAGGAGGGTGGGCTGAGAGAGCTCTGAAGAACTATGACTAGCCCAAGGTCACCCAGTTGGCACGTGTTGGAGTGCACAAGCAAATCTGATTCCCCAGATAAGCCTCCACAGCTCAAGTGGCAGAGCAGCGAATCAAACCCGGTTCACCAGATTAGTGTGCTCTTATCCACTACACCAGGGGTAGGGAACTTGTGGCTCTCCAGATGTTCAGGAACTACAATTCCCATCAGCCCCTACCAGCATGGCCAATTGGCCATGCTGACAGAGGCTGATGGGAATTGTAGTTCCTGAACATCTGGAGAGCCGCAGGTTCCCTACCCCTGCACTACACCATGCTGTTTGGAGCCGCTACTCAGAGGCAGACAGTGGCAAACCACCTCTGAATGCCCCTTGCCTTGGAAACCCTGATATGTACACATATATAGTTCAACCCTATGGGAGCAACCTAAGTCGGCTGCAACTTGATTACACTTTACCCACACACAGTCCCAGCAGCCTTCTTAAACAACCTTTTATCTTGTTCTGTGGAACAGTCAAGGCCCGGGCCACCTTTTGCCGTAAGGCCAATAATGTTTTCCTCTGGCTGTCATCCAAGGCCTGAAGATCTCTTTGTGAGATTTCTCCCTCTCATCTTTGACATCGGTCTGGGAATCTTAAGCACTGTTCCAACAACATTTATTGCATTAAGATGGTAGGGCACTTTTCTTTTAAATAAAATTCAATGGATGGGGTTCAAAGCAACTCTCCTATGAATGTTCTCTGATGTCTGGAACATAAGAACACAAGAACGAGCCTGCTGGATCAGACCAGAGTCCATCTAGTCCAGCAGTCTTCTACTCGCAGTGGCCCACCAGGTGCCTTTGGGAGCTCACGTGCAGGATGTGAAAGCAATGGCCTGCTGCTGCTGCTGCTGCTGCTCCCGAGCACCTGGTCTGCTAAGGCATTTGCAATCTCAGATCAAGGAGGATCACGATTGGTAGCCACAGATCGACTTCTCCTCCATCAATCTGTCTAAGCCCCTTTTAAAGCTAATAAATCTGTCCAAGCCCCTTTTAAAGGACCCATGCATCATTTCTCTAGGTATGGTGAACAAATTCGGACACAGACACATCCCACCCAGTTCCATGTATGAGACATTCAGGGTTTTTGTAAGGCTGAAATGGGGTCTGTGTGCAGTCCTTTGATATTTACTAGTGCTCTCAATTGTCCATTATCGGTTATCTTGTTTTTTGCCCTTTGCTGTAGGCTGTATTGCAAATTTACCTTTAAGGCTCAAAAGGTATCTCCTTCTCTCCCGCCCACAAATGTAGGGGAGACCTGTGCTGTTCCAAATGACGACACTCTGGTCGAAAAAGCCGAAGATAAGGCCAACCTCTATCACCACAAAAATTCAGGTAACCTTTTGCGAAACCCGAGCGAAACGCATCTTTTACGATCCGTTCGATGCCTTAGCCGCCTCGGGCTTCTCTGATGGCTCTTTCTCTCCGCTAGAATGCATCGTCAAGTCCGTCGGAAGCCCGGTCGAGATTAAGAACATGAAAGAGACTTTTGGGGTGTGGATGGTGGATCCGGCCAATCACAGCGATGAGCGGATTTGGATGACGGAACATTTCACAGGTATTGAAGTGTCACTAGAGGATATAGGGAACGTTCTTGGGACAGGGCATCTCAAAGCATTTGAACAGGATTTTACTGTTACAAATCCTACTGAGTTCACATGTGATACCCACTGTGGACAGAACAGGTGTGTCCTTTCCCCAGGAGGTATTATGGAATTGTGCAGGTGAAACAGGGACAGGCAAGAGGAACGCCAGGTTGAGTTAGCTTCTGGCTGTGAGAGAGCAAATGTTTAAGGCACAGGTGTCAAACTCGCAGCCCTCCAGATGTCATGGACTACAGTTCCCATCATCCCCTGCCAGCATCATGCTGGCAGGGGATGATGGGAACTGTAGTCCATAACCCCACCCCCCCCCCCCCCCACCCCCACCCCCCCCCCCACCCCCCCCCACCCACCCCCCCCCCCGCCCCCCCCCCCTCCCCCCCACCCCCCCCTCCAACCCACCCCCCCCCCCCCCCCCCCCCCCCCCCCCCCCCCCCCCCCCCCCCCCACCCCCCCCCCCCCCCACCCCCCCCCCCCCCCACCCCCCCCCCCCCCCACCCCCCCCCCCCCCCACCCCCCCCCCCCCCCACCCCCCCCCCCCCCCACCCCCCCCCCCCCCCACCCCCCCCCCCCCCCACCCCCCCCCCCCCCCACCCCCCCCCCCCCCCACCCCCCCCCCCCCCCACCCCCCCCCCCCCCCACCCCCCCCCCCCCCCACCCCCCCCCCCCCCCACCCCCCCCCCCCCCCACCCCCCCCCCCCCCCACCCCCCCCCCCCCCCACCCCCCCCCCCCCCCACCCCCCCCCCCCCCCACCCCCCCCCCCCCCCACCCCCCCCCCCCCCCACCCCCCCCCCCCCCCACCCCCCCCCCCCCCCACCCCCCCCCCCCCCCACCCCCCCCCCCCCCCACCCCCCCCCCCCCCCACCCCCCCCCCCCCCCACCCCCCCCCCCCCCCACCCCCCCCCCCCCCCACCCCCCCCCCCCCCCACCCCCCCCCCCCCCCACCCCCCCCCCCCCCCACCCCCCCCCCCCCCCACCCCCCCCCCCCCCCACCCCCCCCCCCCCCCACCCCCCCCCCCCCCCACCCCCCCCCCCCCCCACCCCCCCCCCCCCCCACCCCCCCCCCCCCCCACCCCCCCCCCCCCCCACCCCCCCCCCCCCCCACCCCCCCCCCCCCCCACCCCCCCCCCCCCCCACCCCCCCCCCCCCCCACCCCCCCCCCCCCCCACCCCCCCCCCCCCCCACCCCCCCCCCCCCCCACCCCCCCCCCCCCCCACCCCCCCCCCCCCCCACCCCCCCCCCCCCCCACCCCCCCCCCCCCCCACCCCCCCCCCCCCCCACCCCCCCCCCCCCCCACCCCCCCCCCCCCCCACCCCCCCCCCCCCCCACCCCCCCCCCCCCCCACCCCCCCCCCCCCCCACCCCCCCCCCCCCCCACCCCCCCCCCCCCCCACCCCCCCCCCCCCCCACCCCCCCCCCCCCCCACCCCCCCCCCCCCCCACCCCCCCCCCCCCCCACCCCCCCCCCCCCCCACCCCCCCCCCCCCCCACCCCCCCCCCCCCCCACCCCCCCCCCCCCCCACCCCCCCCCCCCCCCACCCCCCCCCCCCCCCACCCCCCCCCCCCCCCACCCCCCCCCCCCCCCACCCCCCCCCCCCCCCACCCCCCCCCCCCCCCACCCCCCCCCCCCCCCACCCCCCCCCCCCCCCACCCCCCCCCCCCCCCACCCCCCCCCCCCCCCACCCCCCCCCCCCCCCACCCCCCCCCCCCCCCACCCCCCCCCCCCCCCACCCCCCCCCCCCCCCACCCCCCCCCCCCCCCACCCCCCCCCCCCCCCACCCCCCCCCCCCCCCACCCCCCCCCCCCCCCACCCCCCCCCCCCCCCACCCCCCCCCCCCCCCACCCCCCCCCCCCCCCACCCCCCCCCCCCCCCACCCCCCCCCCCCCCCACCCCCCCCCCCCCCCACCCCCCCCCCCCCCCACCCCCCCCCCCCCCCACCCCCCCCCCCCCCCACCCCCCCCCCCCCCCACCCCCCCCCCCCCCCACCCCCCCCCCCCCCCACCCCCCCCCCCCCCCACCCCCCCCCCCCCCCACCCCCCCCCCCCCCCACCCCCCCCCCCCCCCACCCCCCCCCCCCCCCACCCCCCCCCCCCCCCACCCCCCCCCCCCCCCACCCCCCCCCCCCCCCACCCCCCCCCCCCCCCACCCCCCCCCCCCCCCACCCCCCCCCCCCCCCACCCCCCCCCCCCCCCACCCCCCCCCCCCCCCACCCCCCCCCCCCCCCACCCCCCCCCCCCCCCACCCCCCCCCCCCCCCACCCCCCCCCCCCCCCACCCCCCCCCCCCCCCACCCCCCCCCCCCCCCACCCCCCCCCCCCCCCACCCCCCCCCCCCCCCACCCCCCCCCCCCCCCACCCCCCCCCCCCCCCACCCCCCCCCCCCCCCACCCCCCCCCCCCCCCACCCCCCCCCCCCCCCACCCCCCCCCCCCCCCACCCCCCCCCCCCCCCACCCCCCCCCCCCCCCACCCCCCCCCCCCCCCACCCCCCCCCCCCCCCACCCCCCCCCCCCCCCACCCCCCCCCCCCCCCACCCCCCCCCCCCCCCACCCCCCCCCCCCCCCACCCCCCCCCCCCCCCACCCCCCCCCCCCCCCACCCCCCCCCCCCCCCACCCCCCCCCCCCCCCACCCCCCCCCCCCCCCACCCCCCCCCCCCCCCACCCCCCCCCCCCCCCACCCCCCCCCCCCCCCACCCCCCCCCCCCCCCACCCCCCCCCCCCCCCACCCCCCCCCCCCCCCACCCCCCCCCCCCCCCACCCCCCCCCCCCCCCACCCCCCCCCCCCCCCACCCCCCCCCCCCCCCACCCCCCCCCCCCCCCACCCCCCCCCCCCCCCACCCCCCCCCCCCCCCACCCCCCCCCCCCCCCACCCCCCCCCCCCCCCACCCCCCCCCCCCCCCACCCCCCCCCCCCCCCACCCCCCCCCCCCCCCACCCCCCCCCCCCCCCACCCCCCCCCCCCCCCACCCCCCCCCCCCCCCACCCCCCCCCCCCCCCACCCCCCCCCCCCCCCACCCCCCCCCCCCCCCACCCCCCCCCCCCCCCACCCCCCCCCCCCCCCACCCCCCCCCCCCCCCACCCCCCCCCCCCCCCACCCCCCCCCCCCCCCACCCCCCCCCCCCCCCACCCCCCCCCCCCCCCACCCCCCCCCCCCCCCACCCCCCCCCCCCCCCACCCCCCCCCCCCCCCACCCCCCCCCCCCCCCACCCCCCCCCCCCCCCACCCCCCCCCCCCCCCACCCCCCCCCCCCCCCACCCCCCCCCCCCCCCACCCCCCCCCCCCCCCACCCCCCCCCCCCCCCACCCCCCCCCCCCCCCACCCCCCCCCCCCCCCACCCCCCCCCCCCCCCACCCCCCCCCCCCCCCACCCCCCCCCCCCCCCACCCCCCCCCCCCCCCACCCCCCCCCCCCCCCACCCCCCCCCCCCCCCACCCCCCCCCCCCCCCACCCCCCCCCCCCCCCACCCCCCCCCCCCCCCACCCCCCCCCCCCCCCACCCCCCCCCCCCCCCACCCCCCCCCCCCCCCACCCCCCCCCCCCCCCACCCCCCCCCCCCCCCACCCCCCCCCCCCCCCACCCCCCCCCCCCCCCACCCCCCCCCCCCCCCACCCCCCCCCCCCCCCACCCCCCCCCCCCCCCACCCCCCCCCCCCCCCACCCCCCCCCCCCCCCACCCCCCCCCCCCCCCACCCCCCCCCCCCCCCACCCCCCCCCCCCCCCACCCCCCCCCCCCCCCACCCCCCCCCCCCCCCACCCCCCCCCCCCCCCACCCCCCCCCCCCCCCACCCCCCCCCCCCCCCACCCCCCCCCCCCCCCACCCCCCCCCCCCCCCACCCCCCCCCCCCCCCACCCCCCCCCCCCCCCACCCCCCCCCCCCCCCACCCCCCCCCCCCCCCACCCCCCCCCCCCCCCACCCCCCCCCCCCCCCACCCCCCCCCCCCCCCACCCCCCCCCCCCCCCACCCCCCCCCCCCCCCACCCCCCCCCCCCCCCACCCCCCCCCCCCCCCACCCCCCCCCCCCCCCACCCCCCCCCCCCCCCACCCCCCCCCCCCCCCACCCCCCCCCCCCCCCACCCCCCCCCCCCCCCACCCCCCCCCCCCCCCACCCCCCCCCCCCCCCACCCCCCCCCCCCCCCACCCCCCCCCCCCCCCACCCCCCCCCCCCCCCACCCCCCCCCCCCCCCACCCCCCCCCCCCCCCACCCCCCCCCCCCCCCACCCCCCCCCCCCCCCACCCCCCCCCCCCCCCACCCCCCCCCCCCCCCACCCCCCCCCCCCCCCACCCCCCCCCCCCCCCACCCCCCCCCCCCCCCACCCCCCCCCCCCCCCACCCCCCCCCCCCCCCACCCCCCCCCCCCCCCACCCCCCCCCCCCCCCACCCCCCCCCCCCCCCACCCCCCCCCCCCCCCACCCCCCCCCCCCCCCACCCCCCCCCCCCCCCACCCCCCCCCCCCCCCACCCCCCCCCCCCCCCACCCCCCCCCCCCCCCACCCCCCCCCCCCCCCACCCCCCCCCCCCCCCACCCCCCCCCCCCCCCACCCCCCCCCCCCCCCACCCCCCCCCCCCCCCACCCCCCCCCCCCCCCACCCCCCCCCCCCCCCACCCCCCCCCCCCCCCACCCCCCCCCCCCCCCACCCCCCCCCCCCCCCACCCCCCCCCCCCCCCACCCCCCCCCCCCCCCACCCCCCCCCCCCCCCACCCCCCCCCCCCCCCACCCCCCCCCCCCCCCACCCCCCCCCCCCCCCACCCCCCCCCCCCCCCACCCCCCCCCCCCCCCACCCCCCCCCCCCCCCACCCCCCCCCCCCCCCACCCCCCCCCCCCCCCACCCCCCCCCCCCCCCACCCCCCCCCCCCCCCACCCCCCCCCCCCCCCACCCCCCCCCCCCCCCACCCCCCCCCCCCCCCACCCCCCCCCCCCCCCACCCCCCCCCCCCCCCACCCCCCCCCCCCCCCACCCCCCCCCCCCCCCACCCCCCCCCCCCCCCACCCCCCCCCCCCCCCACCCCCCCCCCCCCCCACCCCCCCCCCCCCCCACCCCCCCCCCCCCCCACCCCCCCCCCCCCCCACCCCCCCCCCCCCCCACCCCCCCCCCCCCCCACCCCCCCCCCCCCCCACCCCCCCCCCCCCCCACCCCCCCCCCCCCCCACCCCCCCCCCCCCCCACCCCCCCCCCCCCCCACCCCCCCCCCCCCCCACCCCCCCCCCCCCCCACCCCCCCCCCCCCCCACCCCCCCCCCCCCCCACCCCCCCCCCCCCCCACCCCCCCCCCCCCCCACCCCCCCCCCCCCCCACCCCCCCCCCCCCCCACCCCCCCCCCCCCCCACCCCCCCCCCCCCCCACCCCCCCCCCCCCCCACCCCCCCCCCCCCCCACCCCCCCCCCCCCCCACCCCCCCCCCCCCCCACCCCCCCCCCCCCCCACCCCCCCCCCCCCCCACCCCCCCCCCCCCCCACCCCCCCCCCCCCCCACCCCCCCCCCCCCCCACCCCCCCCCCCCCCCACCCCCCCCCCCCCCCACCCCCCCCCCCCCCCACCCCCCCCCCCCCCCACCCCCCCCCCCCCCCACCCCCCCCCCCCCCCACCCCCCCCCCCCCCCACCCCCCCCCCCCCCCACCCCCCCCCCCCCCCACCCCCCCCCCCCCCCACCCCCCCCCCCCCCCACCCCCCCCCCCCCCCACCCCCCCCCCCCCCCACCCCCCCCCCCCCCCACCCCCCCCCCCCCCCACCCCCCCCCCCCCCCACCCCCCCCCCCCCCCACCCCCCCCCCCCCCCACCCCCCCCCCCCCCCACCCCCCCCCCCCCCCACCCCCCCCCCCCCCCACCCCCCCCCCCCCCCACCCCCCCCCCCCCCCACCCCCCCCCCCCCCCACCCCCCCCCCCCCCCACCCCCCCCCCCCCCCACCCCCCCCCCCCCCCACCCCCCCCCCCCCCCACCCCCCCCCCCCCCCACCCCCCCCCCCCCCCACCCCCCCCCCCCCCCACCCCCCCCCCCCCCCACCCCCCCCCCCCCCCACCCCCCCCCCCCCCCACCCCCCCCCCCCCCCACCCCCCCCCCCCCCCACCCCCCCCCCCCCCCACCCCCCCCCCCCCCCACCCCCCCCCCCCCCCACCCCCCCCCCCCCCCACCCCCCCCCCCCCCCACCCCCCCCCCCCCCCACCCCCCCCCCCCCCCACCCCCCCCCCCCCCCACCCCCCCCCCCCCCCACCCCCCCCCCCCCCCACCCCCCCCCCCCCCCACCCCCCCCCCCCCCCACCCCCCCCCCCCCCCACCCCCCCCCCCCCCCACCCCCCCCCCCCCCCACCCCCCCCCCCCCCCACCCCCCCCCCCCCCCACCCCCCCCCCCCCCCACCCCCCCCCCCCCCCACCCCCCCCCCCCCCCACCCCCCCCCCCCCCCACCCCCCCCCCCCCCCACCCCCCCCCCCCCCCACCCCCCCCCCCCCCCACCCCCCCCCCCCCCCACCCCCCCCCCCCCCCACCCCCCCCCCCCCCCACCCCCCCCCCCCCCCACCCCCCCCCCCCCCCACCCCCCCCCCCCCCCACCCCCCCCCCCCCCCACCCCCCCCCCCCCCCACCCCCCCCCCCCCCCACCCCCCCCCCCCCCCACCCCCCCCCCCCCCCACCCCCCCCCCCCCCCACCCCCCCCCCCCCCCACCCCCCCCCCCCCCCACCCCCCCCCCCCCCCACCCCCCCCCCCCCCCACCCCCCCCCCCCCCCACCCCCCCCCCCCCCCACCCCCCCCCCCCCCCACCCCCCCCCCCCCCCACCCCCCCCCCCCCCCACCCCCCCCCCCCCCCACCCCCCCCCCCCCCCACCCCCCCCCCCCCCCACCCCCCCCCCCCCCCACCCCCCCCCCCCCCCACCCCCCCCCCCCCCCACCCCCCCCCCCCCCCACCCCCCCCCCCCCCCACCCCCCCCCCCCCCCACCCCCCCCCCCCCCCACCCCCCCCCCCCCCCACCCCCCCCCCCCCCCACCCCCCCCCCCCCCCACCCCCCCCCCCCCCCACCCCCCCCCCCCCCCACCCCCCCCCCCCCCCACCCCCCCCCCCCCCCACCCCCCCCCCCCCCCACCCCCCCCCCCCCCCACCCCCCCCCCCCCCCACCCCCCCCCCCCCCCACCCCCCCCCCCCCCCACCCCCCCCCCCCCCCACCCCCCCCCCCCCCCACCCCCCCCCCCCCCCACCCCCCCCCCCCCCCACCCCCCCCCCCCCCCACCCCCCCCCCCCCCCACCCCCCCCCCCCCCCACCCCCCCCCCCCCCCACCCCCCCCCCCCCCCACCCCCCCCCCCCCCCACCCCCCCCCCCCCCCACCCCCCCCCCCCCCCACCCCCCCCCCCCCCCACCCCCCCCCCCCCCCACCCCCCCCCCCCCCCACCCCCCCCCCCCCCCACCCCCCCCCCCCCCCACCCCCCCCCCCCCCCACCCCCCCCCCCCCCCACCCCCCCCCCCCCCCACCCCCCCCCCCCCCCACCCCCCCCCCCCCCCACCCCCCCCCCCCCCCACCCCCCCCCCCCCCCACCCCCCCCCCCCCCCACCCCCCCCCCCCCCCACCCCCCCCCCCCCCCACCCCCCCCCCCCCCCACCCCCCCCCCCCCCCACCCCCCCCCCCCCCCACCCCCCCCCCCCCCCACCCCCCCCCCCCCCCACCCCCCCCCCCCCCCACCCCCCCCCCCCCCCACCCCCCCCCCCCCCCACCCCCCCCCCCCCCCACCCCCCCCCCCCCCCACCCCCCCCCCCCCCCACCCCCCCCCCCCCCCACCCCCCCCCCCCCCCACCCCCCCCCCCCCCCACCCCCCCCCCCCCCCACCCCCCCCCCCCCCCACCCCCCCCCCCCCCCACCCCCCCCCCCCCCCACCCCCCCCCCCCCCCACCCCCCCCCCCCCCCACCCCCCCCCCCCCCCACCCCCCCCCCCCCCCACCCCCCCCCCCCCCCACCCCCCCCCCCCCCCACCCCCCCCCCCCCCCACCCCCCCCCCCCCCCACCCCCCCCCCCCCCCACCCCCCCCCCCCCCCACCCCCCCCCCCCCCCACCCCCCCCCCCCCCCACCCCCCCCCCCCCCCACCCCCCCCCCCCCCCACCCCCCCCCCCCCCCACCCCCCCCCCCCCCCACCCCCCCCCCCCCCCACCCCCCCCCCCCCCCACCCCCCCCCCCCCCCACCCCCCCCCCCCCCCACCCCCCCCCCCCCCCACCCCCCCCCCCCCCCACCCCCCCCCCCCCCCACCCCCCCCCCCCCCCACCCCCCCCCCCCCCCACCCCCCCCCCCCCCCACCCCCCCCCCCCCCCACCCCCCCCCCCCCCCACCCCCCCCCCCCCCCACCCCCCCCCCCCCCCACCCCCCCCCCCCCCCACCCCCCCCCCCCCCCACCCCCCCCCCCCCCCACCCCCCCCCCCCCCCACCCCCCCCCCCCCCCACCCCCCCCCCCCCCCACCCCCCCCCCCCCCCACCCCCCCCCCCCCCCACCCCCCCCCCCCCCCACCCCCCCCCCCCCCCACCCCCCCCCCCCCCCACCCCCCCCCCCCCCCACCCCCCCCCCCCCCCACCCCCCCCCCCCCCCACCCCCCCCCCCCCCCACCCCCCCCCCCCCCCACCCCCCCCCCCCCCCACCCCCCCCCCCCCCCACCCCCCCCCCCCCCCACCCCCCCCCCCCCCCACCCCCCCCCCCCCCCACCCCCCCCCCCCCCCACCCCCCCCCCCCCCCACCCCCCCCCCCCCCCACCCCCCCCCCCCCCCACCCCCCCCCCCCCCCACCCCCCCCCCCCCCCACCCCCCCCCCCCCCCACCCCCCCCCCCCCCCACCCCCCCCCCCCCCCACCCCCCCCCCCCCCCACCCCCCCCCCCCCCCACCCCCCCCCCCCCCCACCCCCCCCCCCCCCCACCCCCCCCCCCCCCCACCCCCCCCCCCCCCCACCCCCCCCCCCCCCCACCCCCCCCCCCCCCCACCCCCCCCCCCCCCCACCCCCCCCCCCCCCCACCCCCCCCCCCCCCCACCCCCCCCCCCCCCCACCCCCCCCCCCCCCCACCCCCCCCCCCCCCCACCCCCCCCCCCCCCCACCCCCCCCCCCCCCCACCCCCCCCCCCCCCCACCCCCCCCCCCCCCCACCCCCCCCCCCCCCCACCCCCCCCCCCCCCCACCCCCCCCCCCCCCCACCCCCCCCCCCCCCCACCCCCCCCCCCCCCCACCCCCCCCCCCCCCCACCCCCCCCCCCCCCCACCCCCCCCCCCCCCCACCCCCCCCCCCCCCCACCCCCCCCCCCCCCCACCCCCCCCCCCCCCCACCCCCCCCCCCCCCCACCCCCCCCCCCCCCCACCCCCCCCCCCCCCCACCCCCCCCCCCCCCCACCCCCCCCCCCCCCCACCCCCCCCCCCCCCCACCCCCCCCCCCCCCCACCCCCCCCCCCCCCCACCCCCCCCCCCCCCCACCCCCCCCCCCCCCCACCCCCCCCCCCCCCCACCCCCCCCCCCCCCCACCCCCCCCCCCCCCCACCCCCCCCCCCCCCCACCCCCCCCCCCCCCCACCCCCCCCCCCCCCCACCCCCCCCCCCCCCCACCCCCCCCCCCCCCCACCCCCCCCCCCCCCCACCCCCCCCCCCCCCCACCCCCCCCCCCCCCCACCCCCCCCCCCCCCCACCCCCCCCCCCCCCCACCCCCCCCCCCCCCCACCCCCCCCCCCCCCCACCCCCCCCCCCCCCCACCCCCCCCCCCCCCCACCCCCCCCCCCCCCCACCCCCCCCCCCCCCCACCCCCCCCCCCCCCCACCCCCCCCCCCCCCCACCCCCCCCCCCCCCCACCCCCCCCCCCCCCCACCCCCCCCCCCCCCCACCCCCCCCCCCCCCCACCCCCCCCCCCCCCCACCCCCCCCCCCCCCCACCCCCCCCCCCCCCCACCCCCCCCCCCCCCCACCCCCCCCCCCCCCCACCCCCCCCCCCCCCCACCCCCCCCCCCCCCCACCCCCCCCCCCCCCCACCCCCCCCCCCCCCCACCCCCCCCCCCCCCCACCCCCCCCCCCCCCCACCCCCCCCCCCCCCCACCCCCCCCCCCCCCCACCCCCCCCCCCCCCCACCCCCCCCCCCCCCCACCCCCCCCCCCCCCCACCCCCCCCCCCCCCCACCCCCCCCCCCCCCCACCCCCCCCCCCCCCCACCCCCCCCCCCCCCCACCCCCCCCCCCCCCCACCCCCCCCCCCCCCCACCCCCCCCCCCCCCCACCCCCCCCCCCCCCCACCCCCCCCCCCCCCCACCCCCCCCCCCCCCCACCCCCCCCCCCCCCCACCCCCCCCCCCCCCCACCCCCCCCCCCCCCCACCCCCCCCCCCCCCCACCCCCCCCCCCCCCCACCCCCCCCCCCCCCCACCCCCCCCCCCCCCCACCCCCCCCCCCCCCCACCCCCCCCCCCCCCCACCCCCCCCCCCCCCCACCCCCCCCCCCCCCCACCCCCCCCCCCCCCCACCCCCCCCCCCCCCCACCCCCCCCCCCCCCCACCCCCCCCCCCCCCCACCCCCCCCCCCCCCCACCCCCCCCCCCCCCCACCCCCCCCCCCCCCCACCCCCCCCCCCCCCCACCCCCCCCCCCCCCCACCCCCCCCCCCCCCCACCCCCCCCCCCCCCCACCCCCCCCCCCCCCCACCCCCCCCCCCCCCCACCCCCCCCCCCCCCCACCCCCCCCCCCCCCCACCCCCCCCCCCCCCCACCCCCCCCCCCCCCCACCCCCCCCCCCCCCCACCCCCCCCCCCCCCCACCCCCCCCCCCCCCCACCCCCCCCCCCCCCCACCCCCCCCCCCCCCCACCCCCCCCCCCCCCCACCCCCCCCCCCCCCCACCCCCCCCCCCCCCCACCCCCCCCCCCCCCCACCCCCCCCCCCCCCCACCCCCCCCCCCCCCCACCCCCCCCCCCCCCCACCCCCCCCCCCCCCCACCCCCCCCCCCCCCCACCCCCCCCCCCCCCCACCCCCCCCCCCCCCCACCCCCCCCCCCCCCCACCCCCCCCCCCCCCCACCCCCCCCCCCCCCCACCCCCCCCCCCCCCCACCCCCCCCCCCCCCCACCCCCCCCCCCCCCCACCCCCCCCCCCCCCCACCCCCCCCCCCCCCCACCCCCCCCCCCCCCCACCCCCCCCCCCCCCCACCCCCCCCCCCCCCCACCCCCCCCCCCCCCCACCCCCCCCCCCCCCCACCCCCCCCCCCCCCCACCCCCCCCCCCCCCCACCCCCCCCCCCCCCCACCCCCCCCCCCCCCCACCCCCCCCCCCCCCCACCCCCCCCCCCCCCCACCCCCCCCCCCCCCCACCCCCCCCCCCCCCCACCCCCCCCCCCCCCCACCCCCCCCCCCCCCCACCCCCCCCCCCCCCCACCCCCCCCCCCCCCCACCCCCCCCCCCCCCCACCCCCCCCCCCCCCCACCCCCCCCCCCCCCCACCCCCCCCCCCCCCCACCCCCCCCCCCCCCCACCCCCCCCCCCCCCCACCCCCCCCCCCCCCCACCCCCCCCCCCCCCCACCCCCCCCCCCCCCCACCCCCCCCCCCCCCCACCCCCCCCCCCCCCCACCCCCCCCCCCCCCCACCCCCCCCCCCCCCCACCCCCCCCCCCCCCCACCCCCCCCCCCCCCCACCCCCCCCCCCCCCCACCCCCCCCCCCCCCCACCCCCCCCCCCCCCCACCCCCCCCCCCCCCCACCCCCCCCCCCCCCCACCCCCCCCCCCCCCCACCCCCCCCCCCCCCCACCCCCCCCCCCCCCCACCCCCCCCCCCCCCCACCCCCCCCCCCCCCCACCCCCCCCCCCCCCCACCCCCCCCCCCCCCCACCCCCCCCCCCCCCCACCCCCCCCCCCCCCCACCCCCCCCCCCCCCCACCCCCCCCCCCCCCCACCCCCCCCCCCCCCCACCCCCCCCCCCCCCCACCCCCCCCCCCCCCCACCCCCCCCCCCCCCCACCCCCCCCCCCCCCCACCCCCCCCCCCCCCCACCCCCCCCCCCCCCCACCCCCCCCCCCCCCCACCCCCCCCCCCCCCCACCCCCCCCCCCCCCCACCCCCCCCCCCCCCCACCCCCCCCCCCCCCCACCCCCCCCCCCCCCCACCCCCCCCCCCCCCCACCCCCCCCCCCCCCCACCCCCCCCCCCCCCCACCCCCCCCCCCCCCCACCCCCCCCCCCCCCCACCCCCCCCCCCCCCCACCCCCCCCCCCCCCCACCCCCCCCCCCCCCCACCCCCCCCCCCCCCCACCCCCCCCCCCCCCCACCCCCCCCCCCCCCCACCCCCCCCCCCCCCCACCCCCCCCCCCCCCCACCCCCCCCCCCCCCCACCCCCCCCCCCCCCCACCCCCCCCCCCCCCCACCCCCCCCCCCCCCCACCCCCCCCCCCCCCCACCCCCCCCCCCCCCCACCCCCCCCCCCCCCCACCCCCCCCCCCCCCCACCCCCCCCCCCCCCCACCCCCCCCCCCCCCCACCCCCCCCCCCCCCCACCCCCCCCCCCCCCCACCCCCCCCCCCCCCCACCCCCCCCCCCCCCCACCCCCCCCCCCCCCCACCCCCCCCCCCCCCCACCCCCCCCCCCCCCCACCCCCCCCCCCCCCCACCCCCCCCCCCCCCCACCCCCCCCCCCCCCCACCCCCCCCCCCCCCCACCCCCCCCCCCCCCCACCCCCCCCCCCCCCCACCCCCCCCCCCCCCCACCCCCCCCCCCCCCCACCCCCCCCCCCCCCCACCCCCCCCCCCCCCCACCCCCCCCCCCCCCCACCCCCCCCCCCCCCCACCCCCCCCCCCCCCCACCCCCCCCCCCCCCCACCCCCCCCCCCCCCCACCCCCCCCCCCCCCCACCCCCCCCCCCCCCCACCCCCCCCCCCCCCCACCCCCCCCCCCCCCCACCCCCCCCCCCCCCCACCCCCCCCCCCCCCCACCCCCCCCCCCCCCCACCCCCCCCCCCCCCCACCCCCCCCCCCCCCCACCCCCCCCCCCCCCCACCCCCCCCCCCCCCCACCCCCCCCCCCCCCCACCCCCCCCCCCCCCCACCCCCCCCCCCCCCCACCCCCCCCCCCCCCCACCCCCCCCCCCCCCCACCCCCCCCCCCCCCCACCCCCCCCCCCCCCCACCCCCCCCCCCCCCCACCCCCCCCCCCCCCCACCCCCCCCCCCCCCCACCCCCCCCCCCCCCCACCCCCCCCCCCCCCCACCCCCCCCCCCCCCCACCCCCCCCCCCCCCCACCCCCCCCCCCCCCCACCCCCCCCCCCCCCCACCCCCCCCCCCCCCCACCCCCCCCCCCCCCCACCCCCCCCCCCCCCCACCCCCCCCCCCCCCCACCCCCCCCCCCCCCCACCCCCCCCCCCCCCCACCCCCCCCCCCCCCCACCCCCCCCCCCCCCCACCCCCCCCCCCCCCCACCCCCCCCCCCCCCCACCCCCCCCCCCCCCCACCCCCCCCCCCCCCCACCCCCCCCCCCCCCCACCCCCCCCCCCCCCCACCCCCCCCCCCCCCCACCCCCCCCCCCCCCCACCCCCCCCCCCCCCCACCCCCCCCCCCCCCCACCCCCCCCCCCCCCCACCCCCCCCCCCCCCCACCCCCCCCCCCCCCCACCCCCCCCCCCCCCCACCCCCCCCCCCCCCCACCCCCCCCCCCCCCCACCCCCCCCCCCCCCCACCCCCCCCCCCCCCCACCCCCCCCCCCCCCCACCCCCCCCCCCCCCCACCCCCCCCCCCCCCCACCCCCCCCCCCCCCCACCCCCCCCCCCCCCCACCCCCCCCCCCCCCCACCCCCCCCCCCCCCCACCCCCCCCCCCCCCCACCCCCCCCCCCCCCCACCCCCCCCCCCCCCCACCCCCCCCCCCCCCCACCCCCCCCCCCCCCCACCCCCCCCCCCCCCCACCCCCCCCCCCCCCCACCCCCCCCCCCCCCCACCCCCCCCCCCCCCCACCCCCCCCCCCCCCCACCCCCCCCCCCCCCCACCCCCCCCCCCCCCCACCCCCCCCCCCCCCCACCCCCCCCCCCCCCCACCCCCCCCCCCCCCCACCCCCCCCCCCCCCCACCCCCCCCCCCCCCCACCCCCCCCCCCCCCCACCCCCCCCCCCCCCCACCCCCCCCCCCCCCCACCCCCCCCCCCCCCCACCCCCCCCCCCCCCCACCCCCCCCCCCCCCCACCCCCCCCCCCCCCCACCCCCCCCCCCCCCCACCCCCCCCCCCCCCCACCCCCCCCCCCCCCCACCCCCCCCCCCCCCCACCCCCCCCCCCCCCCACCCCCCCCCCCCCCCACCCCCCCCCCCCCCCACCCCCCCCCCCCCCCACCCCCCCCCCCCCCCACCCCCCCCCCCCCCCACCCCCCCCCCCCCCCACCCCCCCCCCCCCCCACCCCCCCCCCCCCCCACCCCCCCCCCCCCCCACCCCCCCCCCCCCCCACCCCCCCCCCCCCCCACCCCCCCCCCCCCCCACCCCCCCCCCCCCCCACCCCCCCCCCCCCCCACCCCCCCCCCCCCCCACCCCCCCCCCCCCCCACCCCCCCCCCCCCCCACCCCCCCCCCCCCCCACCCCCCCCCCCCCCCACCCCCCCCCCCCCCCACCCCCCCCCCCCCCCACCCCCCCCCCCCCCCACCCCCCCCCCCCCCCACCCCCCCCCCCCCCCACCCCCCCCCCCCCCCACCCCCCCCCCCCCCCACCCCCCCCCCCCCCCACCCCCCCCCCCCCCCACCCCCCCCCCCCCCCACCCCCCCCCCCCCCCACCCCCCCCCCCCCCCACCCCCCCCCCCCCCCACCCCCCCCCCCCCCCACCCCCCCCCCCCCCCACCCCCCCCCCCCCCCACCCCCCCCCCCCCCCACCCCCCCCCCCCCCCACCCCCCCCCCCCCCCACCCCCCCCCCCCCCCACCCCCCCCCCCCCCCACCCCCCCCCCCCCCCACCCCCCCCCCCCCCCACCCCCCCCCCCCCCCACCCCCCCCCCCCCCCACCCCCCCCCCCCCCCACCCCCCCCCCCCCCCACCCCCCCCCCCCCCCACCCCCCCCCCCCCCCACCCCCCCCCCCCCCCACCCCCCCCCCCCCCCACCCCCCCCCCCCCCCACCCCCCCCCCCCCCCACCCCCCCCCCCCCCCACCCCCCCCCCCCCCCACCCCCCCCCCCCCCCACCCCCCCCCCCCCCCACCCCCCCCCCCCCCCACCCCCCCCCCCCCCCACCCCCCCCCCCCCCCACCCCCCCCCCCCCCCACCCCCCCCCCCCCCCACCCCCCCCCCCCCCCACCCCCCCCCCCCCCCACCCCCCCCCCCCCCCACCCCCCCCCCCCCCCACCCCCCCCCCCCCCCACCCCCCCCCCCCCCCACCCCCCCCCCCCCCCACCCCCCCCCCCCCCCACCCCCCCCCCCCCCCACCCCCCCCCCCCCCCACCCCCCCCCCCCCCCACCCCCCCCCCCCCCCACCCCCCCCCCCCCCCACCCCCCCCCCCCCCCACCCCCCCCCCCCCCCACCCCCCCCCCCCCCCACCCCCCCCCCCCCCCACCCCCCCCCCCCCCCACCCCCCCCCCCCCCCACCCCCCCCCCCCCCCACCCCCCCCCCCCCCCACCCCCCCCCCCCCCCACCCCCCCCCCCCCCCACCCCCCCCCCCCCCCACCCCCCCCCCCCCCCACCCCCCCCCCCCCCCACCCCCCCCCCCCCCCACCCCCCCCCCCCCCCACCCCCCCCCCCCCCCACCCCCCCCCCCCCCCACCCCCCCCCCCCCCCACCCCCCCCCCCCCCCACCCCCCCCCCCCCCCACCCCCCCCCCCCCCCACCCCCCCCCCCCCCCACCCCCCCCCCCCCCCACCCCCCCCCCCCCCCACCCCCCCCCCCCCCCACCCCCCCCCCCCCCCACCCCCCCCCCCCCCCACCCCCCCCCCCCCCCACCCCCCCCCCCCCCCACCCCCCCCCCCCCCCACCCCCCCCCCCCCCCACCCCCCCCCCCCCCCACCCCCCCCCCCCCCCACCCCCCCCCCCCCCCACCCCCCCCCCCCCCCACCCCCCCCCCCCCCCACCCCCCCCCCCCCCCACCCCCCCCCCCCCCCACCCCCCCCCCCCCCCACCCCCCCCCCCCCCCACCCCCCCCCCCCCCCACCCCCCCCCCCCCCCACCCCCCCCCCCCCCCACCCCCCCCCCCCCCCACCCCCCCCCCCCCCCACCCCCCCCCCCCCCCACCCCCCCCCCCCCCCACCCCCCCCCCCCCCCACCCCCCCCCCCCCCCACCCCCCCCCCCCCCCACCCCCCCCCCCCCCCACCCCCCCCCCCCCCCACCCCCCCCCCCCCCCACCCCCCCCCCCCCCCACCCCCCCCCCCCCCCACCCCCCCCCCCCCCCACCCCCCCCCCCCCCCACCCCCCCCCCCCCCCACCCCCCCCCCCCCCCACCCCCCCCCCCCCCCACCCCCCCCCCCCCCCACCCCCCCCCCCCCCCACCCCCCCCCCCCCCCACCCCCCCCCCCCCCCACCCCCCCCCCCCCCCACCCCCCCCCCCCCCCACCCCCCCCCCCCCCCACCCCCCCCCCCCCCCACCCCCCCCCCCCCCCACCCCCCCCCCCCCCCACCCCCCCCCCCCCCCACCCCCCCCCCCCCCCACCCCCCCCCCCCCCCACCCCCCCCCCCCCCCACCCCCCCCCCCCCCCACCCCCCCCCCCCCCCACCCCCCCCCCCCCCCACCCCCCCCCCCCCCCACCCCCCCCCCCCCCCACCCCCCCCCCCCCCCACCCCCCCCCCCCCCCACCCCCCCCCCCCCCCACCCCCCCCCCCCCCCACCCCCCCCCCCCCCCACCCCCCCCCCCCCCCACCCCCCCCCCCCCCCACCCCCCCCCCCCCCCACCCCCCCCCCCCCCCACCCCCCCCCCCCCCCACCCCCCCCCCCCCCCACCCCCCCCCCCCCCCACCCCCCCCCCCCCCCACCCCCCCCCCCCCCCACCCCCCCCCCCCCCCACCCCCCCCCCCCCCCACCCCCCCCCCCCCCCACCCCCCCCCCCCCCCACCCCCCCCCCCCCCCACCCCCCCCCCCCCCCACCCCCCCCCCCCCCCACCCCCCCCCCCCCCCACCCCCCCCCCCCCCCACCCCCCCCCCCCCCCACCCCCCCCCCCCCCCACCCCCCCCCCCCCCCACCCCCCCCCCCCCCCACCCCCCCCCCCCCCCACCCCCCCCCCCCCCCACCCCCCCCCCCCCCCACCCCCCCCCCCCCCCACCCCCCCCCCCCCCCACCCCCCCCCCCCCCCACCCCCCCCCCCCCCCACCCCCCCCCCCCCCCACCCCCCCCCCCCCCCACCCCCCCCCCCCCCCACCCCCCCCCCCCCCCACCCCCCCCCCCCCCCACCCCCCCCCCCCCCCACCCCCCCCCCCCCCCACCCCCCCCCCCCCCCACCCCCCCCCCCCCCCACCCCCCCCCCCCCCCACCCCCCCCCCCCCCCACCCCCCCCCCCCCCCACCCCCCCCCCCCCCCACCCCCCCCCCCCCCCACCCCCCCCCCCCCCCACCCCCCCCCCCCCCCACCCCCCCCCCCCCCCACCCCCCCCCCCCCCCACCCCCCCCCCCCCCCACCCCCCCCCCCCCCCACCCCCCCCCCCCCCCACCCCCCCCCCCCCCCACCCCCCCCCCCCCCCACCCCCCCCCCCCCCCACCCCCCCCCCCCCCCACCCCCCCCCCCCCCCACCCCCCCCCCCCCCCACCCCCCCCCCCCCCCACCCCCCCCCCCCCCCACCCCCCCCCCCCCCCACCCCCCCCCCCCCCCACCCCCCCCCCCCCCCACCCCCCCCCCCCCCCACCCCCCCCCCCCCCCACCCCCCCCCCCCCCCACCCCCCCCCCCCCCCACCCCCCCCCCCCCCCACCCCCCCCCCCCCCCACCCCCCCCCCCCCCCACCCCCCCCCCCCCCCACCCCCCCCCCCCCCCACCCCCCCCCCCCCCCACCCCCCCCCCCCCCCACCCCCCCCCCCCCCCACCCCCCCCCCCCCCCACCCCCCCCCCCCCCCACCCCCCCCCCCCCCCACCCCCCCCCCCCCCCACCCCCCCCCCCCCCCACCCCCCCCCCCCCCCACCCCCCCCCCCCCCCACCCCCCCCCCCCCCCACCCCCCCCCCCCCCCACCCCCCCCCCCCCCCACCCCCCCCCCCCCCCACCCCCCCCCCCCCCCACCCCCCCCCCCCCCCACCCCCCCCCCCCCCCACCCCCCCCCCCCCCCACCCCCCCCCCCCCCCACCCCCCCCCCCCCCCACCCCCCCCCCCCCCCACCCCCCCCCCCCCCCACCCCCCCCCCCCCCCACCCCCCCCCCCCCCCACCCCCCCCCCCCCCCACCCCCCCCCCCCCCCACCCCCCCCCCCCCCCACCCCCCCCCCCCCCCACCCCCCCCCCCCCCCACCCCCCCCCCCCCCCACCCCCCCCCCCCCCCACCCCCCCCCCCCCCCACCCCCCCCCCCCCCCACCCCCCCCCCCCCCCACCCCCCCCCCCCCCCACCCCCCCCCCCCCCCACCCCCCCCCCCCCCCACCCCCCCCCCCCCCCACCCCCCCCCCCCCCCACCCCCCCCCCCCCCCACCCCCCCCCCCCCCCACCCCCCCCCCCCCCCACCCCCCCCCCCCCCCACCCCCCCCCCCCCCCACCCCCCCCCCCCCCCACCCCCCCCCCCCCCCACCCCCCCCCCCCCCCACCCCCCCCCCCCCCCACCCCCCCCCCCCCCCACCCCCCCCCCCCCCCACCCCCCCCCCCCCCCACCCCCCCCCCCCCCCACCCCCCCCCCCCCCCACCCCCCCCCCCCCCCACCCCCCCCCCCCCCCACCCCCCCCCCCCCCCACCCCCCCCCCCCCCCACCCCCCCCCCCCCCCACCCCCCCCCCCCCCCACCCCCCCCCCCCCCCACCCCCCCCCCCCCCCACCCCCCCCCCCCCCCACCCCCCCCCCCCCCCACCCCCCCCCCCCCCCACCCCCCCCCCCCCCCACCCCCCCCCCCCCCCACCCCCCCCCCCCCCCACCCCCCCCCCCCCCCACCCCCCCCCCCCCCCACCCCCCCCCCCCCCCACCCCCCCCCCCCCCCACCCCCCCCCCCCCCCACCCCCCCCCCCCCCCACCCCCCCCCCCCCCCACCCCCCCCCCCCCCCACCCCCCCCCCCCCCCACCCCCCCCCCCCCCCACCCCCCCCCCCCCCCACCCCCCCCCCCCCCCACCCCCCCCCCCCCCCACCCCCCCCCCCCCCCACCCCCCCCCCCCCCCACCCCCCCCCCCCCCCACCCCCCCCCCCCCCCACCCCCCCCCCCCCCCACCCCCCCCCCCCCCCACCCCCCCCCCCCCCCACCCCCCCCCCCCCCCACCCCCCCCCCCCCCCACCCCCCCCCCCCCCCACCCCCCCCCCCCCCCACCCCCCCCCCCCCCCACCCCCCCCCCCCCCCACCCCCCCCCCCCCCCACCCCCCCCCCCCCCCACCCCCCCCCCCCCCCACCCCCCCCCCCCCCCACCCCCCCCCCCCCCCACCCCCCCCCCCCCCCACCCCCCCCCCCCCCCACCCCCCCCCCCCCCCACCCCCCCCCCCCCCCACCCCCCCCCCCCCCCACCCCCCCCCCCCCCCACCCCCCCCCCCCCCCACCCCCCCCCCCCCCCACCCCCCCCCCCCCCCACCCCCCCCCCCCCCCACCCCCCCCCCCCCCCACCCCCCCCCCCCCCCACCCCCCCCCCCCCCCACCCCCCCCCCCCCCCACCCCCCCCCCCCCCCACCCCCCCCCCCCCCCACCCCCCCCCCCCCCCACCCCCCCCCCCCCCCACCCCCCCCCCCCCCCACCCCCCCCCCCCCCCACCCCCCCCCCCCCCCACCCCCCCCCCCCCCCACCCCCCCCCCCCCCCACCCCCCCCCCCCCCCACCCCCCCCCCCCCCCACCCCCCCCCCCCCCCACCCCCCCCCCCCCCCACCCCCCCCCCCCCCCACCCCCCCCCCCCCCCACCCCCCCCCCCCCCCACCCCCCCCCCCCCCCACCCCCCCCCCCCCCCACCCCCCCCCCCCCCCACCCCCCCCCCCCCCCACCCCCCCCCCCCCCCACCCCCCCCCCCCCCCACCCCCCCCCCCCCCCACCCCCCCCCCCCCCCACCCCCCCCCCCCCCCACCCCCCCCCCCCCCCACCCCCCCCCCCCCCCACCCCCCCCCCCCCCCACCCCCCCCCCCCCCCACCCCCCCCCCCCCCCACCCCCCCCCCCCCCCACCCCCCCCCCCCCCCACCCCCCCCCCCCCCCACCCCCCCCCCCCCCCACCCCCCCCCCCCCCCACCCCCCCCCCCCCCCACCCCCCCCCCCCCCCACCCCCCCCCCCCCCCACCCCCCCCCCCCCCCACCCCCCCCCCCCCCCACCCCCCCCCCCCCCCACCCCCCCCCCCCCCCACCCCCCCCCCCCCCCACCCCCCCCCCCCCCCACCCCCCCCCCCCCCCACCCCCCCCCCCCCCCACCCCCCCCCCCCCCCACCCCCCCCCCCCCCCACCCCCCCCCCCCCCCACCCCCCCCCCCCCCCACCCCCCCCCCCCCCCACCCCCCCCCCCCCCCACCCCCCCCCCCCCCCACCCCCCCCCCCCCCCACCCCCCCCCCCCCCCACCCCCCCCCCCCCCCACCCCCCCCCCCCCCCACCCCCCCCCCCCCCCACCCCCCCCCCCCCCCACCCCCCCCCCCCCCCACCCCCCCCCCCCCCCACCCCCCCCCCCCCCCACCCCCCCCCCCCCCCACCCCCCCCCCCCCCCACCCCCCCCCCCCCCCACCCCCCCCCCCCCCCACCCCCCCCCCCCCCCACCCCCCCCCCCCCCCACCCCCCCCCCCCCCCACCCCCCCCCCCCCCCACCCCCCCCCCCCCCCACCCCCCCCCCCCCCCACCCCCCCCCCCCCCCACCCCCCCCCCCCCCCACCCCCCCCCCCCCCCACCCCCCCCCCCCCCCACCCCCCCCCCCCCCCACCCCCCCCCCCCCCCACCCCCCCCCCCCCCCACCCCCCCCCCCCCCCACCCCCCCCCCCCCCCACCCCCCCCCCCCCCCACCCCCCCCCCCCCCCACCCCCCCCCCCCCCCACCCCCCCCCCCCCCCACCCCCCCCCCCCCCCACCCCCCCCCCCCCCCACCCCCCCCCCCCCCCACCCCCCCCCCCCCCCACCCCCCCCCCCCCCCACCCCCCCCCCCCCCCACCCCCCCCCCCCCCCACCCCCCCCCCCCCCCACCCCCCCCCCCCCCCACCCCCCCCCCCCCCCACCCCCCCCCCCCCCCACCCCCCCCCCCCCCCACCCCCCCCCCCCCCCACCCCCCCCCCCCCCCACCCCCCCCCCCCCCCACCCCCCCCCCCCCCCACCCCCCCCCCCCCCCACCCCCCCCCCCCCCCACCCCCCCCCCCCCCCACCCCCCCCCCCCCCCACCCCCCCCCCCCCCCACCCCCCCCCCCCCCCACCCCCCCCCCCCCCCACCCCCCCCCCCCCCCACCCCCCCCCCCCCCCACCCCCCCCCCCCCCCACCCCCCCCCCCCCCCACCCCCCCCCCCCCCCACCCCCCCCCCCCCCCACCCCCCCCCCCCCCCACCCCCCCCCCCCCCCACCCCCCCCCCCCCCCACCCCCCCCCCCCCCCACCCCCCCCCCCCCCCACCCCCCCCCCCCCCCACCCCCCCCCCCCCCCACCCCCCCCCCCCCCCACCCCCCCCCCCCCCCACCCCCCCCCCCCCCCACCCCCCCCCCCCCCCACCCCCCCCCCCCCCCACCCCCCCCCCCCCCCACCCCCCCCCCCCCCCACCCCCCCCCCCCCCCACCCCCCCCCCCCCCCACCCCCCCCCCCCCCCACCCCCCCCCCCCCCCACCCCCCCCCCCCCCCACCCCCCCCCCCCCCCACCCCCCCCCCCCCCCACCCCCCCCCCCCCCCACCCCCCCCCCCCCCCACCCCCCCCCCCCCCCACCCCCCCCCCCCCCCACCCCCCCCCCCCCCCACCCCCCCCCCCCCCCACCCCCCCCCCCCCCCACCCCCCCCCCCCCCCACCCCCCCCCCCCCCCACCCCCCCCCCCCCCCACCCCCCCCCCCCCCCACCCCCCCCCCCCCCCACCCCCCCCCCCCCCCACCCCCCCCCCCCCCCACCCCCCCCCCCCCCCACCCCCCCCCCCCCCCACCCCCCCCCCCCCCCACCCCCCCCCCCCCCCACCCCCCCCCCCCCCCACCCCCCCCCCCCCCCACCCCCCCCCCCCCCCACCCCCCCCCCCCCCCACCCCCCCCCCCCCCCACCCCCCCCCCCCCCCACCCCCCCCCCCCCCCACCCCCCCCCCCCCCCACCCCCCCCCCCCCCCACCCCCCCCCCCCCCCACCCCCCCCCCCCCCCACCCCCCCCCCCCCCCACCCCCCCCCCCCCCCACCCCCCCCCCCCCCCACCCCCCCCCCCCCCCACCCCCCCCCCCCCCCACCCCCCCCCCCCCCCACCCCCCCCCCCCCCCACCCCCCCCCCCCCCCACCCCCCCCCCCCCCCACCCCCCCCCCCCCCCACCCCCCCCCCCCCCCACCCCCCCCCCCCCCCACCCCCCCCCCCCCCCACCCCCCCCCCCCCCCACCCCCCCCCCCCCCCACCCCCCCCCCCCCCCACCCCCCCCCCCCCCCACCCCCCCCCCCCCCCACCCCCCCCCCCCCCCACCCCCCCCCCCCCCCACCCCCCCCCCCCCCCACCCCCCCCCCCCCCCACCCCCCCCCCCCCCCACCCCCCCCCCCCCCCACCCCCCCCCCCCCCCACCCCCCCCCCCCCCCACCCCCCCCCCCCCCCACCCCCCCCCCCCCCCACCCCCCCCCCCCCCCACCCCCCCCCCCCCCCACCCCCCCCCCCCCCCACCCCCCCCCCCCCCCACCCCCCCCCCCCCCCACCCCCCCCCCCCCCCACCCCCCCCCCCCCCCACCCCCCCCCCCCCCCACCCCCCCCCCCCCCCACCCCCCCCCCCCCCCACCCCCCCCCCCCCCCACCCCCCCCCCCCCCCACCCCCCCCCCCCCCCACCCCCCCCCCCCCCCACCCCCCCCCCCCCCCACCCCCCCCCCCCCCCACCCCCCCCCCCCCCCACCCCCCCCCCCCCCCACCCCCCCCCCCCCCCACCCCCCCCCCCCCCCACCCCCCCCCCCCCCCACCCCCCCCCCCCCCCACCCCCCCCCCCCCCCACCCCCCCCCCCCCCCACCCCCCCCCCCCCCCACCCCCCCCCCCCCCCACCCCCCCCCCCCCCCACCCCCCCCCCCCCCCACCCCCCCCCCCCCCCACCCCCCCCCCCCCCCACCCCCCCCCCCCCCCACCCCCCCCCCCCCCCACCCCCCCCCCCCCCCACCCCCCCCCCCCCCCACCCCCCCCCCCCCCCACCCCCCCCCCCCCCCACCCCCCCCCCCCCCCACCCCCCCCCCCCCCCACCCCCCCCCCCCCCCACCCCCCCCCCCCCCCACCCCCCCCCCCCCCCACCCCCCCCCCCCCCCACCCCCCCCCCCCCCCACCCCCCCCCCCCCCCACCCCCCCCCCCCCCCACCCCCCCCCCCCCCCACCCCCCCCCCCCCCCACCCCCCCCCCCCCCCACCCCCCCCCCCCCCCACCCCCCCCCCCCCCCACCCCCCCCCCCCCCCACCCCCCCCCCCCCCCACCCCCCCCCCCCCCCACCCCCCCCCCCCCCCACCCCCCCCCCCCCCCACCCCCCCCCCCCCCCACCCCCCCCCCCCCCCACCCCCCCCCCCCCCCACCCCCCCCCCCCCCCACCCCCCCCCCCCCCCACCCCCCCCCCCCCCCACCCCCCCCCCCCCCCACCCCCCCCCCCCCCCACCCCCCCCCCCCCCCACCCCCCCCCCCCCCCACCCCCCCCCCCCCCCACCCCCCCCCCCCCCCACCCCCCCCCCCCCCCACCCCCCCCCCCCCCCACCCCCCCCCCCCCCCACCCCCCCCCCCCCCCACCCCCCCCCCCCCCCACCCCCCCCCCCCCCCACCC